>NC_022019.1:31479943-31480663 GCF_000317375.1 Microtus ochrogaster
ATGTGAGGGTTGATGGTATTACATTCGTGTATGATGCTTCCATGTGAAGGGTGACTGTATTGCATTCATGTATGATGCTTCCATGTGAGGGTTGATGGTATTACATTCGTGTATGATGCTTCCATGTGAGGGTTGATGGTATTACACTCATGTATGAAGCTTCTATGTGAGGGTTGATGGTATTACAGTCATGTATGATGCTTCTATGTGAGGGTTGATGATATTACATTCGTGTATGATGCTTCCATGTGAAGGGTGACTGTATTGCATTCATGTATGATGCTTCCATGTGAGGGTTGACGGTATTACACTCATGTATGAAGCTTCTATGTGAGGGTTGATGGTATTACATTCGTGTATGAAGCTTCTATGTGAGTGTTGATGGTATTGCATTTATGTATGACACTTCTGTGTGAGGTTTGATGGTATTACATTTGTGTATGATGCTTCCATGTGAAGGGTGACTGTATTGCATTCATGTATGATACTTTCATGTGAGGGCTGATGGTATTACACTCATGTATGATGCTTCCATGTGAAGGGTGACTGTATTACATTCATGTATGATGCTTCCATGTGAGGGTTGATGGTATTACACTCATGTATGAAGCTTCTATGTGAGGGTTGATGGTATTACACTCATGTATGATGCTTCCATGTGAAGGCTGACTGTATTACATTCATGGATGATGCTTTCATGTGAGGGCTGATGGTATTACA
>NC_022019.1:31480823-31491863 GCF_000317375.1 Microtus ochrogaster
TGTATGATGCTTCTATGTGAGGGTTGATGGTATTACACTCATGTATGATGCTTCTATGTGAGGGTTGATGGTATTACACTCATGTATGATGCTTCTATGTGAGGGTTGATGGTATTGCATTTATGTATGACATTTCCATGTGAGGGTTGATGGTATTGCATTTATGTATGACATTTCCATGTGAGGGTTGATGGTATTACATTCGTGTATGATGCTTCCATGTGAAGGGTGACTGTATTACATTCATGTATGACGCTTTCATGTGAGGGCTGATGGTATTACACTCATGTATGATGCTTCCACCATGTAGTAAAGCTGGAGTAATGACTCGGTGGCTAAGAGTTCTTGCTGCCCTTTCAGAAGACCTGAGCTTTGTTCCAAGCCCCCATATCAAGTGCCTCATGACACCTGTAACTCCGGCTCTGTGAGATCTGACAACCCCTGCTGGACTCATCAGGAACCTACATGCATTCATGTGTGTTGAAGGAGCTGCGGGCTGCGTTCCTGCCGCCCTGGATCCCGGCTAGCCTGGCTAGTTTATGCCCTGAAATAACAACACACAAATTGTATTCATTTAAATACTGCCTGGCCCATTATGTCTAGCCTCTTCTTGGCTAACTCTCTTGACTAACCCATCTTTAGTAATCTGTGTAGCACCAGTCTTACCGGGAAAGATTCAGCATGTCTGACCTGGCAGCTTGCTTCATGCGTCTCTGACCTCACTTCCCTTCTTCCCAGCATTCTATTCTGTCTACTCCACTCACCTAAGGGATGGCCTATGAAATGGGCCAAGGCAGTTTGTTTATTGACCAATGACCTTCCTTCATCACATGTGAGCATGTGTACACACACATACATACACAGAAGCTTGTCAGGGTTTGCAGCCAAGGTGCTCTGGTTGAGCTGACATTTTGGAGTAGTTGGAAAGGTTCCAAGAGCCTGTCCTCCCTGATGGGTTACATGGCCACGTTCTGGAGACAAGAGAGAGAAAAGAAAATGAATGGGTTTTGAATTGCAGTTTGAGATTTAAAATTCCCGGATCATATTTCCATTTCCTGATCTATGAGTTCCGAGAGAGCTGGGGGCACATCAGGGAAATGGAGACTGTCATAGCCACTGACAAAAGTGAAGAGATTTGTGAGAAAGAGGGTCCTGTTAGAGAGACATTGGCCCTGGCAGCCAGTGATCTTCCAAGATTATCACTCACAGATTTTTGATTTTACTCATTTTAATACAAGTGAGAAAGAACATATGAGATTGGTTTCTATAGGTGTTATCAAAGAAAGAGAGAAACATTTCTTTTATTCTGAACTCAAAATATATAAATGTGCTGAACATTGGGGCTACTAAGACCATTCTAGAGTTGCTTACAGTGAAGGTCATCCATCCTCGGGTATTTCAAGCCCCCTGTAAATGTCACACTGTTTCCAGGGTGGGCTATAAAGCAATGTTCAGAAGTGCTAGCAAGATCTGGAAACAGAATCTTCAGTAGACCAGTTAATACGCTCGATATATGGACTAAGCGTTAGTTTGGACTGAAGACAGACTCAGCTACTTGTCATGTCACAGGGGGTTCATTCCTTAATATTCACTTGGACAAAGGGTCCTCCTCTTCCTCCTCTTCCTTTCTGCTCCTCCTCCTCCTTCTCTTCTGTTCTTCTTCTAAAAGTTCCCGGCAGGCTTCCATCCTGTATGCTTTTCCAGCTCCAGACACATAAATGGCTACAGTGCCTTCCTGAGATGGACGCCCTCCAAGCTGTATAGGAGTACATGAGCATTCACATTTGCTTTGGTAATGTTAAAATGATAAATGAATAAGGGAGTAATTAAAGTGTGCTTTAATTAACCGGCTACAGTGTGTGAATATATTTGTAAACCACCTTTTAAAATTCAGTGTTTGGAAGTTGTAGGGATGATTTGAAATTTGACCTGAGAAAGGTCGGGAAGGTTCTCTGCTCGTTCTCATTGTAAGTGTAATGATGATTAATGAGCAAATTGGTTGACTTTAAATACTTCTGAGTGGCTAAATCCACTATATTGCAGTTATTAAAGGCACGTGTTACTTTTAAATCAGAATCTTTTGTTTGCATCTTAGGATGGAGCCAAGATTTTGCATATGACATAAGAGCTAAAAAATAATTTCTGTGAAACTGTTTTTTTTTTTTTGAGAAGTGAAGCATTCTGTGGGTTTTTAACCCAGTTCAGTGACAGAGTAGAAGGCAAATCTGATGGTGAATGAAGATGAATAGAGGTGTCTGACTTCACACAAACGCATCCACCATGAAGTAAACAAGTCAATACAGAAAATAATTTACCACTTTGGATCTCTCTCTCTCTCTCTTCCATCATGTGCACACACACACACACACACATACACACACACACACTCACATGGGTGGGGGAGGTGGGGTTAGTTTTGAACTTACTATTTAATCAGAGTTGATTTTGAACTGATAGTCTTGCCTCTAGCACCGGAATGCTGGAATGATAGGCACGTGCTACCAAACCCCTCTGGGGTTGCTTGTTAAGCTGGTGATGTTGCTGTGTAGAGGAAAAGAGTTCTTTAATCCTTCATTCTTCAACTCTTTTCTTTTTAGTGCTTAGGATTTCCTCTAAGGTTTGATAATGCTTTGTGTGTTTGGTTGGGTTTTATTCTCTGAACACCAAGGTTTAGGAAACAATGTGGTATTCTCAAACTTTACAAAGAGCCTTTAAGGGGGATGGGGTTTATTAGCTCAATGATGAAACATGTAGTTGATCTACAAGAGGCCCTGGTTTTCCTCCCCAGCCCCATGTGCTTGTGTGCAGGTTGCATGTTGAGCTCATTCTGTTCAGTCACCGGTTTGATCTACTTACTCTTTAAGACTTGATTCTGTTAGTTGTTATCATAAATTTGTTTCGCATCAGAGAGATGCTTGTACATTGGCAGGAAGGTTTGACATCTGTATTAGAGAGAAACTGAGGAAGCCAGTATCTCAAACAATGGTGGATCCAGCAGGGCATCTGACTCCAATTACTATTTGCAGGTAACTTTGGGTTAAGGTCAGAGTTGTTGTTGGGTGATCCAGAACAGACCTGTTTCACTATTTTCCAGTCTCATGGTGAAACTGAGAACGCTGTCAAGGAGCCTGTTTGCTCAGAGAGGGCATGTGACTTCCAAATCTATTGCCCAGGACAAGCTGCTCGGGGTCATAGACGGAAAGAGCACACGAGCGACTGACGGAGGGCTTTTCATTATCTGAGATTTACATAAGCAACACTGAGAAATGGAAGAATCACCCAATTAAAGGACAGTAAATTTACTTTGCTGCAGTATTGAATAATTTACATCTTGCTTCCTCTGAATTGCATTAATTACTTATTTCTTAGCAGATGAAAAAACATCTGGGTAGAATTTAACCTACATATATTCAAATTAACGATAAAGATATATTTATCTATAGTGTACTTGCCTGCTAGACATTGGGGACAAGGAGACACATGAGCAGTGTCTTATATCCTTCAGAGCTATAGTTCTTTAGGATGATGAATAAATAAGTGGAATTACATAGAAGGACAACAACAAAACTTATTTAGTTACAGCCACTCACTCACTTACTAAATACTACCCGAGCCTCTACTCTGCACCAGAGAAAATGATAGGCTTGTGTAGGTGTGCCCTTACACAGAACAGACAGGTCAGACAGTAGGAGAACACAGTCACTTGGATGCTCATTTCTGGCAATAAGAAAGAATATCTGATTTAAATAATCCACAGGCTGCCAAAAAAACACTTAAGAAGTTCTCCTTAAATGCATTGCTGTACTAAAGCAAAATGAATGAATCTGAAGAAGTCAAAAGTATGCAAGGAGCTGGCTTTCTCCCAGACAGTTCCCATGAACTATAAGCAACCTTGAACATCACACCAGGGCCAAATGGCTCTACAAGGTAGTTGGGGGATATAATACCAATGTTATACAGACTCTATGAAAGAAGAGTAACTATTCCAGATACATAATATGAAGCAAAAAATAAACACAATATTGAAATCTGGCAAGGCAAGATTAGAATATATATGTGTGAATCTTCTATGTATATATATGTGTATAGAATATATATTATATATAATAGATACAGTCTAATTCTATTCTTATCTATAATATATTTCATGTTTACATAGTCTCCAAACAGCTAAAAAATTCATAGTGCAAAAACATAATATGAAATGATCAAGTTGTATTATTTAAGGAAAACAAAGCCAATTTAATATTAGGAAGTAGATTAACGCAGTGTATTGCAAAGTACACCAAGGACATCCAAAAAAGATTCTTAATAAGTTAATTAAAAAGAATTTGATTAATGTAGGCAGTTACTTAGAAATTCCAAAGAGTGATTCTGAGTAAACTAGATGAATAACCTGTAAATGGAATATGTATTAGAAAACATTGCAAGCCCACCCCCAGGGTAAGATGCCCAAAGGACTCTTAAAGACCTAGAGTGTGCTGGAAATGCACACTGCCAGCCCCCATGCTGCATTGCAGTCAGACAAAAAGGAAAATTATAACAGGGGCAGAAACAAACCTTTTATTGTTTAAAAACTATTGCTAAAGAAAACCCCCAAATACCTGTAAATGGATCAAGGATATGATACGTAAACATATCAAGGATTTGCTGCATCTGGAAAGCAGTGTGCAAAGTGATCTGCCTTTCTATGGCCCACACAAAGAATTTCATAAAGCGTCACAGGCAAAGTGGTGAGAATCCAAGTGACAAGGGTTCTGTTACAGTTTATTCTCAGACAATGTGTGCAGTCAGACAGATAAAAAAACACACACACAGATTAGATTTATTATGCAAATAATTCTAAAGAAAATCTAAATAAATGGCGACCTATAGATTCCTACTTAGGAAAGAATCAACTTTCATAAGTTGGTTTATATTCAATACTAAGAAAAACCTCCCAAGGATTGTTTGAACTTGTATATGTAGACATACTACTCAAGATTTTTTTTTTTTTAAAAAAGAGCTTTCTTTTTGGGTATATTACCAGCCCAAGAGTGGTAATGCTGGGTCTTGAGGTAGATTGATCATTAATTTTCTGAGAAATTGCCATACTGATTTCCAAAGTGGATCAACCAGTTTAAACTTCCACCAGCGGTGGAGGAGTGTTTCCCTTACCCCACATACTCTTCAGCATAAACTGTCATCAGAGTTATTGATCTTAGCTGTTCTGACAGGTGTAAGATGGAATCTCAGAGTTGTTTTGGCCTGTATTTCCCTGATGGCTAAGGATGTTGGGCATTTCCTTGTGTCTTTCGTCCATTTGATATTCTTTTGCTGAGAATTCTGTTTAGATATGTACCCCATTTTTTAAATTGGGTTATTTGGTATTTTGATGTCTAGTTTCTTGGGTTCTTTATATATTTTGGAGATAAGTCCTCTGGCAGATGTGGGGTTGATGAGGATATTTTCCCATTCCATAGGAAGAAACTTGTGAATGACAAAGTAGCCCAACGTTTTCAAATACTCAGACTTTTGCAAATTAATATTCTAGATTAGACAGTGCTTAGAAATGAAGAACTGTGAGCAAAATGCTCTTATATGTACCATTAAAACAACTACTCTACAGAAATCATAGTACTTTTTGATAGCAATGGAGAATCCTCACTCAGTTGTGGAATTTCTTGGGAATTTTAAGCATCCACAACTGTAATATTCAAAATATGACTTTACGATAAATACTCCAAAGAAAATTTTGTACATTGTTGTGCAGAAATGTCCATGTTATCATAGTTTGTCTGACCTGAGCGTAGACACAAGGTAGAAGCTCTAAGCATGGAGTGTCATGGAGAGAGAACCAGTTTTCTAGAAACTGCTCTGCATTTGAGGGTGTTCTTGGTAGAATTCTGTCCCCTGCTGATAGGGAGCCTAATGGAGCACAGAAGTCGTATGATTCACAGGTTCTGATGTGTCCAGTTTTGTGAGCACTGTTGAATAAGACAGTTTCTCTAGCCATTGCCATAATATTGTAAATAACAAAAATCAGATAGATGTCCAGAGAAGATCTCATGGCCCTGAGTCACTAGGAAACAGCTCATAGTTTCCAATAGTATCCACAGTAAACACTACACATTGGTAAAGCACTTGATCACGCAGAGACATAGGGGGAGCAATGGAGGAAAGAGGGAGTGAGAAAATGTGTCACACATGTCAGAAGACACATTCAGCAGGTTGGCAACTATGAGGAAGTGACACCCTGACCAGGGCCTCAAATTAGTGCCTTGCTCAGCCATCATCGGCGAAGCTTCCACCTGCAACGGATGGGAAAAATAGAGACCCACAGCCAGAAAATATGCGGAGGGTGAAAGACCTTGGAACACTCAGCCATAAACGGCTGAGTTCATCAATTCTCCCCTATCTCCTCCCGCCCCAGGGCTTTGGGCGTGCAGCAGAAGAGGAAGTAGACAAACAAGAGAGTCAGAGGGGATGGAGGACACCAAGAAAATACCCTCTAAATCAGCGTGGCTGATGTACTGAGCTCACAGAGACCTGGGCAGCAAGCACAGGGCCTGCATGGCTCGGCACCAGATTGGGTCCTATATCCAAAAGGAGAAGTGGACACATACTCCCATCCCTAACACAGAAACTACCTCTAATTGATAACCACTTGCAAATAAAAACTTAGTTTATTCCAAGGGAGTCTCACTGGCAGGGGTGGAGGGTGGGGGATCTTATTCTTAAGGTTATTCTGCATGCCCAGCAGTAGATGACCAACAGGAAACAACCTCGGGGGAAATAAATTAATAACATTAGAAGGTGAATAATAACAGGAGTTCCATTGAGAAGACTGTGCTCTTATCTAACTGTATTGGTGGGAAGTATTGATAATATGGAAGACATGTGAAGACTGCTTCTAACTTGGAATTTTGTGAATCCAGCAGTTCCATTAGCAGGTACATCTTCCGAGTGCATTGCATATACCTAGTAAAATATTATCAGAAAATTATGACAATACTTAAAATGTTCTCCTGTTGTAGAAGGCCGCTTGTTCATTTCCCCTCTGCCCAGACTCCCCAAAAAATCACACAGAACTTGTAATATTTAAATCACTGCTTGGACAATTATTTAAGCATATTGCTAGCTAGCTCTTGCATCTAGAATTAATCCATTTCAATTATTTTATATTTTACCATGAGGCTTGTGGCCTACTGGCAAGGTTCCAGCTTGGCAGCGTAAGTTTTTCCCCTCTGGCAGCTCCATGGTGTCTCTTTGACCCCACCTTCTTTCTCCCAACATTAGGTTTAATTTCCCCCAGCTAGTTCTGTTCTGCTGTACTATAGGCTCAAAGGAGTTTATTTATTCATTAACAGATAAAAGCAACACTTATACAGAAGGACTTCCTTCCTCATCTCCCCTTTTCTGTCTATAAAAAAGGAAGATTTTAACTTTAGCATAGTAAAATTACATATAACAAGGCAGGTATCAAGCAAGAATTATAGTTAAAATATTTATATCTATTTTATCTTTTATAGTAACTAAGGAAAACTATAACTATCTTTTCTCCAACCCCATCAAAGACTCCAGAAGGATATAATATTACCTAAGTAAACAGGAAGTGCATTGTAAGAAACTTCCAAAACTCTAGAATTGACAGGAACATCTCACTGCCTGGACAGTCACCCAAAGTTCTTCTGTAACATTGTGGGCACCCATCTTCGGGCTATAGGCCAGTGGTATCCATCAGACTTTTCCGTACAATTAAATGTCTCTCTGTAATTAGCTCCTTCACAGTCAAAAATTTCAAAGAAAATACATATATGTAATATAGTATATGTAATAATATAACATAAAGATAATATACATAATCCAGACTCTGTATATTTCATCTTTATGTGTCTATTTTTTATACACTATTACTTTTTCTACAAGTTTAATATTTATTTTGTTATTTTTAATCCTTTAATGTATGGCTGTCTGTACTCTTTTATATTGCATTTACTGTTTCTTTACTCTTTTTTCTTCTCTCTCCCAAGCCTATGTACATTTTTTAAACATACTGTGCCTCATTTAGAGACATGTTTTCTGCCTCTGGTGCATGTGGGATAGCCCTGGAATTTTACAGAGATTCTGGGGTTTTGACCTCAGGTAGTCCTGATTGCCCATCCAGCCAGCTTTGATTATACTTCCTCACTTCTATTTAAGCTCTGTGTGCCTCTCTCATGTATTGCCATTGGACAGCAGGGCAGCGGACAAGATGGCAGGACAACTCGTGGGAACGCCCCATTAGCGGTTGGTACCTCTCTGCTTAAATCTGTCCTGAGTCCTGTTTCTCTTTAATTAGTCTCATAGGAAAAGGCAAGCAAGATCACGCTGAAAAATGGGCTATTTTTGGAGTTCTCATTATTCTTTTATAATTGTGCCTCTGGTCATTTTTTATCTTTACCTTGGTAGGGTTTCTAATAAAAACTAGAAGCTAACCATGTTTAATTCATCTAGCTTACTCCAAGTGCAGGGTAGTGCTCACACTCTATGAATGAACAGGGCCTGACCCATCACCTGGAGGAGCTCACAGTCTAAGTGACAGATAGCTGACGTCAGTGATAATAATTAATCTTCAGAGTAAATTATGATAACAACAGCCAGCACATTGACTTTGCATTTCACTTATATATAAGCCTTGCACATTTTAATGCAGTTAATCCTTGCCACTGAGTTTGGTAGATGTTGTTTGGTACCATTTACAAATCAGAGTGTTGAGGGGAAGAGATCATACCCTGAATCCTAAGTCACATGATCACCATAGGGTGCAGTCAGAGTGAAAAAAGTCAGGCAGTGAGAATCTTGACTCAGTGTTTCTTCCTGTGGCAACTTGATAATCTACTTCATTATGAAAGAAAGCCATGGTGAGGTTACACAAGGGCTGAGGATGAGCTGGAAACCGACAGCCTTGTCACTGTCAGAATTGCAGTGGGAACCAGAAATCCAATGATTACTTCAGCAAACCCCCAATCATGGACGAATGGATTCAGTGCTATTCAGCCCTGTGTTTCTTTATGTTGACACCCAAGGGCAGTGTTTGCGTAACGACCAGAGCTTCTATTTAAGTTAAACACACCTTATTGTTGACTTTTGCAGGCAGTTATTTGCATTTTAAAATACTAGAAATTGCTATATATAACTTAACATGAGAATATTACACCTTAAAGTCAAGAAAACGGATAACTCTGGCTTAGGAGCAAGGATTTAAAAGATTTGTGGCACACTGTAGTAGATGAGCATCATTTATTTTTGTTTTTTGTTTGTTTGTTTTCTCACAAATTTTCAATTCCATAAAGAAAGAAACTACTTCTTCATTTGGAAATAATTTTGAAGGAAAAAGAAAACATCGAACTTACAGAGCATTTATTTGGTTATGCGATCATTTAATTGAATTTTTATGCAGCCCATTTGAATTTATTCAAGATCAACAAGACACACACTCACACACACACAGCACACTCAAACGCACACACACACACACACACACACACACACACACACACACACCACACCGTGATATCACCCATATCATTTTCTTTTTCCGCACGAAGGGAAGCAAAGTGGAAGCGGAAGGCAGGCAGTGCCAAGCAGTGTCTGAATGATGGTATCCCGGCAAGTTCACTGCTCCCCAGCACTCACCAGCTGGGGCAGGGTGTTGTCATCATAAATAAGAAAAATCCACCATCCATGTACCATGGCGGCCTGTTTGCAGAGGCCGTGGAAGACATAATTTAGAATGCGTGACATTTTTAAGAAGCAAAATCTTTAGTTTGGATCTTTTGGCATTCAACATAAAATACAGCAGCTCATGGGAAGACATGACTTCACTGAGCTAAAAAGGGACTCATTTTTGATGACTTTTGTTTGTATTGATCGCCTTCAAGAAAGCAAGTGACTAATTCCAGCACCACGGTTGTCTTGTTGTTTATTCATGCCTTTTACTAAAGAAAAGAAATGCTTGCTAATGGAAGAATCAAAGCAAAATATTTACAGCATAATGTGCTTTATTTATTTATTTATTTTTGACAAGAGGCTGTGTGGTTAGGAGGGTTTTTTCCTCCTGGCTCATAAAGCTGTTTACATGAAGCGGTAGGAGGGAGACAAGAACAACAGTTTTTCTTCAGCAGCTGGAGGTTGTCTGAATGGAGTCTGCAATCCCCATGCATGTTTTGTCATGCAGATTTCTTTGAAAATGGTCTTGCCTGTGCACCTTAAATACATTTTAGAATTATTTTGCCATGAAATTAGTTTTCTCCACCATTGGCTTAGTTGAATCCCTCTCCCCTTTTTTGATCAATGCTGGGGCATTAAAGATAAAGCCCTGGCTGCACATGCCCTTGCTATTTTTGGAAATTCCTATCTAAAAATCCATCCCGCAGCTGGCCAATGTGCTTGGAGAGGCAGGTCGTCACTGTCACAGCAGTACAGCTACTCAGTATCCTCAGATTGCCCCTCTCTTCCCGCCTACCAATGGCCCACCTTTATACAGTGATTAACCATTACAAAGAATGAAAAGGGTGCAATGGTAGCAAAAGTAGCCCAGAACTTGGTCTCAATACAACAGTCCACGTTTAAACTGAGTCAAGTAGTTCATGGGTCCAAAATCAGACTAAGAGAGTAGTGGTTGGTGATGATTATCTGTAAAGATTTTTTATGATGGTGACGGAATGAGAGGTGCTGGTGGTGGTGGTGGTGGTTGTAATGGCAGTAGTGGTAGTGATGGTGGTGGTGATGATGGCCATAATGATGGTGGTGGTGGTGGTGGTGGTGGTGGTGGTGGTGGTTGTGATGGCAGTAGTGGTAGTAATGGTGATGGTGATGGTGGTGGTGATGATGGCCATAATGATGGTGATGGTGGTGGTGATGATAATGGTGGTGGTGATGGTGGTGATGGTGGTGGTGGTGGTGATAATGGTGATAGTGATGGTGGTGATGATGGTGGTGGTGGTGGTGGTGGTGATGGTGGTGGTGGTGATAATGGTGATAGTGATGGTGGTGATGATGGTGGTGGTGGTGGTGGTA
>NC_022019.1:31491963-31548953 GCF_000317375.1 Microtus ochrogaster
GGTGGTGGTGGTGGTGGTGATGGTGGTGGTGGTGGTGGTGGTGATGATGGTGGTGATGGTGGTGATGATGGTGGTGGTGATAGTGGTTGTGGTGATGGTGGTGGTGGTGGTGATGGTGCTGCTGCTGGTGGTGGTGGTGTGATTGTGATGGAACTAGACATAGTGACTTTGGTCATGGTGATAGAACTAGAGATGGTCACTATGGTTGTGGTCCTGGAGATGGCAAAGCTAGTTGTAGTGATGCTCATAGAGATGAAGGGAATTGTAGTAGTGGTGGTGATAAAAATTCAGTAGCAATAATGCCAGTAGTAGAGAGACATACCCACGGCACAATGCACCCTAAAAAAACTCGGATATGGCTGGTGAAACCCTTTCTTTCCAGTGCTTAGTTATTTCCGAACAAACAGTAAATTCTCTTTCCATTGCTAACATATCTGTTCTTTAAAATTAGCTAAGGAAACCCTTATCTTGATCAAATAATGCTATAGATGTACAGAAGATGCTTTAAAGCTATAATAAAATTAAATTTTCAGTTATTTGTTTGGTCCACATTCAACCCACCGTGGAAATGGAAGTTGTAAAGGGAGACCAACCCTGTAATTTAAGACTAGTAAGTCTACCCACGCTTACTTCCCATCTCACGGTTACACCTTTGAGAATAGGCTCTGTGTCACTGTTAGTTGACACATATTTTGTATTCCATGCTTTGAAATATGAATCTATTACAAAGGATCATGTTGGTGAGGCATTGGGGATGAATAAGTTAGGAATAGTAATTAGTTTGTAGACTTCCCTTTCGAGGATGGCAATGCATTTCCCCTCCAAATCATTTCCTCCCGATCAGTTGGGTTATAATAAGAAGAGTTTAGTTTGACAAAATTTGCACATTCTGAATGGACTGCCTCTATCTTCTTGACACATTATTTCCCAATTTCATTGTACTTCTCCTTGTGCTCATTCATTCCCACAAAAGATATTCTCTTCAAGATATGTCAGCCCGTGACATCTATTCCTCTTGCGGGGAATATGAAGGCTTTCTCACTTAAGCAAACAGAAACAAACTGACGTACTCGATTGCATCCCACGCTCTCTCCCCACTTCTGGCCTTACCTCCTCTGTCAACGCCTGTTTTGATAATGCTGCGTGAATTGCCCATTGCTCAGTTATTTCTCTTATCAACTGTAGTCTTGTTCTTTTTCTAACCACTCCACTAAAATTTCTCTCGATATTAGTAGTGCTTTGATTTATCAAGCCCAAGGTAATTCACAGACAGACTTCTGGTTGGTCACCTACATGAAATTTGCCCCTCTTGATTATACTGTTCTGAAAAAGCAATTCATCTGACCATCCCTTATCCCTATCTCAGTTTCATTCCAAGATGGCATTTTATATTCCTGCAAGTCATGGAACTGCATAGCACTTATATTTTTTGTATCTTGGGAATTGTTTTCAAATGCTTAACCATTTATATAGCTGTCCATTTCCTTTGCCTCCCTGTCGCCAAGCACATGTATGGAACATAATAGACATGAATTTTCCTAATTTCGTTTGTTTCAAGTAATGAAAGCTTTCTCAAGTATAAGCAAAAAGGAGAATTTATTGTTATAATTCAAAATCACTTCTTTGGGGCAAAAGGCAGCCAGGCTTGCTGGGCCTTGGAGGCCTGAGAATTGGAAGAGACAGCTGCAGGGACCAGGACAATTTATTTCGGATGTACTCTTCCTTCGGAGGTCAAATTACTACTAGCTCCTATTTCTTTCTATATTTCAGCCATGTTTCTCCCTCTACAGACTCGCTTTCCTTCTTGGGTGACTCTTTTAAAGGTGACATTGGCCACTCAGAGAGGAAGGAGATCATGAGAGAGGGAGATACTCCTGGCTTTCATTCCACTAAAAATCATGGGTCTGAATGAATAAACCTTCCCCTGACCTCCATTTTCTTAAGCAACTTAAATACTCAAAGACATTCATTAGAAAATGACTTTACCCAGAACCTGCTTCTATATTTCCCTTATTATTTTTATATTCCCTTATATTATTGTGATATATTACCCCTACTAATTTTGTCTGAATTTTTTTCTAATGAAGTCTGAGTTGATAATCTTACTGTTTTGATTTTAGAACCAGTACTGGGATTTGGAGTAAGACATAAGTATTATGATACTCAGCTCTTGATATAATAAAGCAGCCTAATAAGCAGCACCCCAGATCTCAGGGACTTACCACATCACACATCTATTCTTTGGTGCTATGATCGTATAGGAACTGATGCATGGGCTTGGTTGGGTTTGGTGCAGTCAAGCATGAGTCTGCTCCTAGCAGAGCCAGGACTGAAGGTATAGAAGTTGCTTGGGGTCTGCTCCATTTAAGAGTCTGTTGAAACACAGAGTCTTAAAGATGTAGGCTCAGATGGGCTCAATGTTACCTCTACTTACATCTTATTGTTTAAGAAAAAGCCCACATCAGTGGTGGTGGGCTGCACACATCACCTCCACTCTGTTGTTGATTCTCATGAGAATGAGTCAGTACTGGGAGCAGTGCTCATATCTATTACAGTCCTCAACCAAAACATGATGTCCATGCAGTTTTAGCCTTCAAGATAAAGTCAAATTCCTAATCTACATAGGCTAGGAATGCAGCTTCCTCTGGGGGACCTATCCAGCCTCATTTCTCCCCAACTTTCTCCCCTAAATGCACAGTTCATCCTTGGCTAGACTAAGTCTCTGTTTAAGATAGCAGACCTGTTCCTTGACCTACGTCTCATTACTTTATCTGACTTTTATTGATCTTATTTTGCTTCTTACAACGAAGCCCAACGGGGACTTTCTCATGGAATCCACATCTTTTCCCCACACTCATGACTGTTCCTTTCTGCTTCTGAGAACCCTGACTCTTACTGATGTCACACTTGTTAGCCTGTGCTGTGCTGCTGTTCTGATTCGCTTTCCTAGCAGAACTGGGAGTGTCTAAAAGGCTATAGTGATATCTAGCTAGTGTTATGTCCTACTGGGCAAGAAACACAGTTCTAGGTTCCTAGAAGGCACTCACTGAGGATCGTGAACAGAAGAAGACTAGGAAGGTGAGAAGATGCAAGGAAGGAAGAGAAGAAAGAAAGATGGTAGCAAAGGATGATGGTTAGTGATCTGTGTGATAGCACATCCTCTGTGTTATCCGCTAAGCTTTAGTCTGGAGTATCTTATATTTAACACTTAGCCAACACACCCCCAATTGCTCATTTTGTGGCTGTTTTCCACTTATATAGATAGACCATTCTGGTATTTAGCACCACAAGCACATTCTCAGGCTACCCTTCCCTTTCCAAAGTCAACTGTGCCCTGTCCTGCCTCCTTGTGGATACCTTTCAAGTAGTGTGTGCTTTAACATGGCTGAGTTTAATTACACAAAGGACATTCTTTTTTGTCATTGATGGTCACATTAAAGGTTCAGCTTTAGATACCCACAGTGGAATAATATCAAGGAAAGGTGGCATCCAATGTTAGTTCATTTTCTTCTTTTAAAAAATAGAGGGTGATGTGTGTCAATGGAACTGAGTTCTTTCATATTCCAGACATGTATGAAAGGGCGTTTATCATTATCTGAGTCCTTCCTGACAACATACTCTGGAGCCATGTCACATCACAGTAAATAATTTCTGAAAATGTAGACACTGGCTTCTTTTAAAATGCATGTGCTAAAAATAGATACAGAGCTTGACACACACCTGAGTGCCTCTGAGATGGAAGCTGAAGTGTCTGGCACTGCAGCCTCTTCTGGGGAAGGTTTCTCCTCATCTCACCTCTGTCTCCAGTGGTAGGCACTGCAGCCTCTTCTGGGGAAGGTTTCTCCTCATCTCACCTCTGTCTCCAGTGGTAGGCAGCAGTCTGCTCTGCAGAGGCAGTGATAAAATGTGTGTCCTGATCTTGGCAGGAACTTCCACTTTTGGGCTTTTGCAGATGATGGATGGCTTCTCTCTTCATCCCCCCTCCCCCTTTCTCGGTGAAAAGTGATTCCTCTGGAATAGGGAGTTTGAATCCATAAAAAGCGTAGAGCCTGATTCTCACAGGACAGCTTGTGGGAGTCAAAAGGTCATGGAGTAAGAGCTACAAGATTTCATCCAAGAATAAAAACTAAATAAAAGTGTGGATGATGTGATGATGTGACTTGGGGATTCATTGGCTGAAATTCATTTTAAGGGGGAAAGTGATTCACGGGGTGTAGAGAGTTGCAGCAGTGACTGTCGATATACAACGAACAGTGAAAACCAATGGGGAAAAAATGGCCCCTTTTTGCTTCATTGATTTTTTGTGTGTGTCTTCCTCATTTGTGTAGACCCTCCTTTCTGTTTTCCTGTCGGGCACATCTCAGGGTTAGTGCTCTTCTGCATTATGCAGTACACTGAGACTGACAGTTCCTTTAGTCAGCTGTGTGGAGTTGTTCATGGTTAGTTGTTAAAAGCGACAGGGTGTCAAGTTTGGAGAGGAGCTAAGTGAGAACAGAACAAGGCCTGGGAAAAAAAAAAGACTCTAGTTTCTAGACCCCCAGAGGGTTTGTTGGGAAGGATGGATGAGAAACATGGTTTAAGCATTTTGAGTAAGTTAACTTAGCAGTTGTGTTCTAATAGTATTGGGAGCATTTTTTAAAAATATGGTAACAAATTCCGCAGATGAAGCAAAGGTATGAGAACCTCCCAAAAGAGCTCTGACAAGTCTACATGAGTCATATGGCGGGTTCTTTGTAGTATGTAACGTTCCTGCGTTAAGGTTTTTATAAGAATGAATGAGAAAACCCAGCATTTAGCATATAGTAATACAAGTTTAATAATATTCGGTGAATAATTTGGAGCTATTTGCTATCTCTAATCATCAGCCTAAGTGGAAGACTAACTTGGCTGTAATGAAGGGGATTGGAAATCGGGAAAGATGGCCCACTCTGCAGTAGTTGCTGCCGCAGGGAGGCTTGTTCACATGGGAATTATGCTACTCAAAATTATTATCTTTCGGAATTATTTCCGTTGTCGCTTCTGAATAATGTCCTGGATGCTTTTCACATTTCTAACGTTCACATGAGAAACCAAGGCATAAATGAGCCTTTTAAAATGTGTAATATCAAATAAAAGCTGCGTAGAGAGCTCAGAGGAGAACGGGGAACGCCGACTGCTGTGTCCGCCGGTTGATGGTTAAGCTCATCACTTTAAGGAACAGTAGTTGAGAGTTCTTCAAGAGGAAAAGGTGAAGTTCAAGTTTAAAGTGCAACTCTGCCTTAGCATAATTCATGCTAACTGTATTGGTTATGTCTACACTGACTTTCTGACTTATTTTTCTTTTTCGTTCTTCTTTTGCATCTGAAAATCCCTGTCCCCAGTACCCAATGCAGAATCTTGAATGCTTTTGATTCTTAATGGATTCAGTTCTTTGAGTTATTTATATTCTTCAGACTTCTACTGTTGTAGTTTGGAATTGGGCAGAGGAGCAGTGACTTACAAACATGCTTCGTGGACTAAACAATGCCTTGGAACAGAGAAGCCTGTGCTGTCAGAACGCTGGGCATGGTAATCAGCCATGGCAGGTGGCTAACAAGAGAGATTTAAAAAGGCTCCACAAATGTATGTGTTCCTTAAGGCTTTGTGCGTTAATACAAGTGAACTAGTTTAGTTGCTTGCTAATAAATACACATGTGCCCCTTTTCACACGTTTTCCCTTAAATCTCTGGAAACCTCTGCTCTCTCCTCAACCATCAACAGTCTGTTAAGGTTGCTGTCTAGGGAAACTGTTTGGACAAAATATAATCCGAAGAAAATGCCCATTTCCCAGCAACTGGCATATTACAAATGAAAAGGCTTCCCAAATGGTTTTTTGTTGTTGTTCCTTTGTTAGTGATTTTTACTACTTAATTGAGACTGAATTAATCATCAGGTCATCATAGGGGAAAAAAAAACCCAACTGAAATCATTTCAACATTGTCCTCTGGAAAGCAGGGTGGCTCAGTACCATACACAAAGCATGTGGCTGTGGTCATGTGCCAAAACCAATTTGCAGGATGGAATGAGACGTCTGGTATTTCACTGGCTCTCCCCTGAAAATCCTCACATGAGGAAATGGGGAGAAAGGCAAGAAGAGTCATGAAAGCAGACAAACAAACAACACCGCACGGTATTTTCTCAGTTCTCCGACTCCAGTTGTTTGGAGCGGGCGCCCTCCTGGGGGCTTGCACGGCTCTCTTCCCAGATGGTAGATTTGTGCCTGCAGAGTACAACCACCTGGAAATGAGGGTGAGCTCCACTTCTCCTAAAAGGGACAAATGCACACATCATAGCTCGTGAATGCTGTCAAGTGTGAGGAGGAAATCAGAAATTGGCATGATAGCATCATAGGGAAAGTCAGTCTTATGTTTGCCGAGCCTCAAGACCCCTAGGACAATGGATAATTAGACTGATTTCTCTTAGTAGCCTTTTGGGGTTCCTAGACATAGCTGCTGAAGGAGAATGAGAACTGAGCCTGGAATACTTTCTGGAGACGTTTAGTACCTGCGGTGACATTACGTCCTGTGAGTGTTGCCAGGTGTTGCTCACTTAGATGGAATATGTTTGTGAAAGACTGGCGTGGATCATAGAAGGAGAGATATATCTGTGCTGTTAATGACAGAAAACCAGTCCCTGAGGGAGGCTGACATCAAAAGTTGGAGCTCTGGAGTTGAGGATGACAAGCCCTGATTTGATAATATCCTTAGGTTCCTCTAAGTAATTCAGACCGTTTCACACAGAGCGGGGATCAGAGCAAATCAGGAGGAAATTTTATGCAAGTCAGAGGTCTCTGATATCGAGTGTGTGTTTCTGGGAAAAGGTGGTCATTCTCCACTATCCTGTGTGTTCTGCTTTCTGCAGCTTATCTGTGTTATCATAACACCGCTCACATATCATTTTCCCCCCTTTCCTGTGAGGGCACAGAGGCCACAGCTCAGACTGCTCCCGCTCCTTCCCTCTCACACGAACTAGCACCCAACAAGGTGAGCATTAGCACTTCCTGGCCGTCATACCCTCCACTGTGCTACTGCGTCACTCTGTCCGTCCAGAAGACGATGCGGCACTCAGCCTCAGAGGATGGGACAGTGAAAGAAGAGGGGGATTCGCAGAGATGCTGCACTGTGGTCACCTTTGAGAGTGAGAACTGCGTAAGGAGTTAGGAAGGACTCGGAAGGAGTGGGGAGAGCTGAAACGTGATCAAAATACATCACATGGAAAAAAATCTAAATAAAACAGAGGAGGCCGGGCGGTGGTGGCGCACGCCTGTAATCCCAGCACTCGGGAGGCAGAGGCAGGCGGATCTCTGTGAGTTCGAGACCAGCCTGGTCTACAGAGCTAGTTCCAGGACAGGCTCCAAACAAAGCCACAGAGAAACCCTGTCTCAACCAAAAAAAAAAAAAAAAAACCAGAGGAAAGCGAATGACAACTGCCACTAGCAGACTACAAAAGTTAAAAGTCAAGGATTCGTCATGCGATCTGGGGTCAGTTGACAACCATGTGACTTGAGGGCTGAGGAGACAAGTCCATTTGTGTGTTTGTAGGATAGGGTTCTCTCGGTTGAAGAAATGGTAACCATTCAGTTCTTTCTGCCTTTGCCTGAGTCAGGGAGCGACTAAATTCTGTGATTGCAAAGCTTATACATGCTGGAAACAAAGTACCGTAGTGCTCTCTTGTCACATGCTTCGTTAAAGGAAGGAAAACCAGAAACAGAAGACGAAATAAGACAAAGAGCTTCTGTTTGAGTAGTGAGAAGGCCAAAGTATCAAAAAAAAAAGGTGACTAACTTTTCCTATAAATAATTTTATCCTAATTAGATAGGGCCAGTAGTTTGTAACTAATTAATGTTTGCTTAGAGAGGAGAAAAAGCACCTACCCCAGTGCCTGAGGCACAGAACAGTGGACACTCAGTCGATATGTGTTGAATGCATAACTGATGTGACCATTTGAGGGCCTAGAATAAAGACTTTGTATTTTAAATGAGGATAGATCGCCTGGTTTGACTTGTGTTCATTAACGGCCTGCAGATATGAAAAGGGAAATGTGATGAAAGGGGCTTCAGGATATCAAGCACAGGGAGAAGAAACGCATGCTGGAGTCGCTGGAAAATGCATGTGTTTAGCAATCTGCAGAGGGTGAGGAGGACAGAAAAAGCTGGCAGGTGCTGAATAGTCCATTAATCGCATGGAGTTCTAAGGCTCGTCTTCGTTCTAAGTGTTTCCTGTTTGAATGAAATACGACCTCACTTCCGATGAGTGCACTTTCTGTGACTACCATTGGAGTAGTTCTCCAGTGATTGGCAGTAATAAGCATGGTATCAGACTGCTATGGATGCCACACGCTTTCTCTCTCTGAGCCTGTTCACGTTCACAACACCTGTGTTTATAGCAACCCTATAAAGTCGAGGTTTTGACGTGGATTTGACTAGTTTAACTGCCTGTGGCCACACAATTTCCAGCTTTAGAGGGGAAACTCGTGCAGATTGACTAGGTTTATGAGTCCTTTCTCTTTTCTCTTGTGTTATACTTTTGGAAATCAAGAAAGGAAAGTCAGGTATAAGGCATGTGGAACTCACCATTTATCCATCCATGCATCCATCCCACATCCATTCATTCACCCATCTAGCCTTTATCCATCATTTATCCATCCATCAAACCACCAGCACTCATTCATCTATCCGTTTGTCCATCCATCCATCCATCCATCCACCCATCCATCCATCCATCCATCCATTCCCCCTTCCATCAACTCACTCACCCACCAACCCTTTCTTTTATTTGAGAGTTATCAGTTGTCCAGTGTATGTGAGGCCAGAATATGGGGTAAGAGATAGAAAATAGTCCCCGAGTAAAGGATGTCTTTGTAGTTGCAGTGATTATACAGCCCAAATTAGGGGCCATTAAGAAGAGGGTTCACCAGAAGGATATAATTCAGCATGATTAAGTGCAGAAAGAAGCTGTGTGCCAGACAGATTTTGAAGGAGTCATCCTGGCAGTATTGGTAATGATTAGACAATAATATTACAGAGGAGGAGATAATGAATCTATACCTTGGAGTTCCAGGAAAGCCACATACTTAATATAATTAAGTGTATAGAGTGGGTGCATCAAGAGACGAGAATAGCTACGTAAACCAAGATTCAATTTTGTGAGTCTTGAAGTGTAGCCGAAAGCTTTTATCTGTGTCACCCAGTACCTCTGCATCAGTTTCTCTCCCACCTGCCAGTCCCCATAGCCCTTATAAAATAATCTCTCAGAGACTTAATATTAATTATAATTGCTTGACTGATGGCTCAGCCTTATTACTGGTTAGTTCTTACATTTAAATTAACCATTTCTATTAGTTTAAATTTTACCACTAGGCTACTCATAATTAATAAACACTAAAAAATGTTTAAAAGAGGCTTGTTACCTCACATCTTGCTTCTCTAGCAGCTGCTGGCATCTCTCTTGACTCCACCTTCATTCTCACTATCTTCAGTTTGGCTTTTCCAGCTAGCTATATTCTGTCCTGCCATGGGCCCAAACAGCATTATTCATCAGCCAATAAAAGCAACACATATTCCTAGCATACAGAAGGACATTCCACAACATTGAAGTCTATGGGAGGATTTTGCATTTGATGCTTAGTGTAATGGAAAGCCAGTAAGTAATCTGAGATAAATGAAAAGCTTGGTTTTAAACTTTAAAATTCTAATTCTTAATGTATAGGAAGGGAACAGAATGGATTAAGATCAGAGGCAAGCAGTCCAGTTCCTTAGGTTCAGATAAGGGTTGGTTAGATGACCTAAGACAATGACAATGGTTAGCATTGCATAGACTTAAGAAATACATGTGATATAATTCAGAGAACTTGGTGATGGATGAGACAAACAGTGGCCTGTGTTAGTTTAAGTTATTTTGTCTTAAAAAGTAGGAGTCAAGCATATACAGCTTAAGAAGAACTCTTTTTCTTTCATGCAGAGTTCATTGATGGTCTAGGCAAATCTTTTGGTCAGATTTCTTCTTAACTGGGAGTGACCCTCTGTGATGAACACACACCGAGAGAGGGTGTAGAAACTCTGTGTGTGACCATCCTGCTCCCTTACTCTACAAATGCCACACTGTACTCTGTCCCACATCATTGGCTAGAACTAGTCACTTGGGTCTGCACAGTTACAGAAATGACGAGTTCTGCCTTAAATCCGTTGAACTATGGGAATCATTTTACATACTGGAATGTACTAATGTTGCCTACCACAGGACTAACAAATGCTCACTTACAATGCAGTGTGTGTGTGTGTTTGTATGTTAATAGTAAACTCAGTGACTAAGTTTCAGACTGATGACTTGCCAGATGAGGAGGAATGTGTCTAGTGCCTTTCCTTAATTTAGCTGTTTGTCCTGAAGACAATAAGACAATAGTAAGCTCTTCTGGAGTCCACAAGCCATGGCGTCCTTCTTGCTTCTCTCTACTTGTCACTCATAAGTCCTGATGTCTATCTATCTTTAATAGTCTCTCTTCAGGAAGTATTTTTTTGTGGAAGTTCAGTGTGATTTCAGGAAGTGGACAGCTAGAAGTCCTTAGTCTGAAATGTCCCAAGTGGCAGGTTCACTTGAAGGTTGCCTCAATGTGGTGAAGACATCTTTAGATTTGCTTTAGAGCAGAAATGTGTTTAAACAGAGATGAAGGGGTAGATGAGATAGCTTGGTGTACAAGGGGGCTTCCCACCAAGCCTAGAAACCCAAGTTCAATCTCTGAAGCCTACCTGTTGGAAGGTGAGAACCTGCTCCTGAAAGTTTGCACGTATGCTTTGTACTTTGTTCACCTGCTCAACATTAAGAAACACTAAAAAATGATGGGGCCTCTCTTGGGTATATTCCCAAGAGTGGTATTGCTGGGTCCAGGGGTAGGTTGATACCAAATTTCCTGAGGAACCGCCACACTGCTTTCCAGAGTGGTTGCACAAGTTTGCATTCCCACCAGCAATGGATGAGTGTACCCCTTTCTCCACACCCTCTCCAGCAAAGGCTATCATTGGTGTTTTTCATTTTAGCCATTCTGACAGGTGTAATATGGTATCCTAAAGTTGTCTTGATTTGCATTTCCCTGATCGCTAAGGAAGTTGAGCATGACCTTAGGTGTCTTTTGGCCATTTGAAATTCTTCTGTTGAGAATTCTCTGTTCAGCTCAGTGCCCCATTTTATAATTGGGTTGGTTAGCCTCTTACGGTCTATTTTCTTGAGTTCTTTATATATTTTTGAGATCAGACCTTTGTCAGTTGCGGGGTTGGTGAAGATCTTCTCCCAGTCAGTGGGTTGCCTTTTTGTCTTATGTTATGTTCATAGCAGCATTGTTCGTAATAGCCAGAACCTGGAAACAACCTAGATGCCCTTCAATAGAAGAATGGATGAAGAAAGTATGGAATATATACATATTAGAGTACTACTTAGCAGTAAAAAACAAGGACTTCTTGAAGTTTGCGTACAAATGGATGGAAATAGAAAACACTATCCTGAGTGAGGTAAGCCAGACCCAAAAAGAGGAACATGGGATGTACTCACTCATATTTGGTTTCTAGCCATAATTAAAGGACAGTGAGCTTATAATTCTCAATCCTAGAGAAGCTAAATAAGAAGATGAATTCAAAGACAAACATATAGGCATCCCCCTGAATATTAACCTTCATCAGGCGATGAAAGGAGACAGAGACAGAGACCCAAATTGGAACACCGGACAGAAATCTCAAGGTCCAAATCAGGAGCAGAAGGAGGGAGAGCACGAGCAAGGAACTCAGGACCGTGAGGGGTACATCCACACTCTGAGACAATGGGGATGTTCTTTCGGGAATTCACCAAGGCCAGCTGGCCTGAGTCTGAAAAAGCATGGGATAAAACCGGACTTGCTGAACATAGTGGACAATGAGGACTACTGAGAACTCAAGAACAATGGCAATGGGTTTTTGATCCTACTGCACATACTGGCTTTGGGGGCAACTTACTAAACCTGGATGGAGGTGGGCGGTCCTTGGACTTCCCACAGGTCAGGGAATCCTGATGGCTCTTCAAGCTGATGAGGGAGAGGGACTTGATCGGGAAAGGGGGAGGGAAATGGGAGGCGGTGGCGGGGAGGAGGCAGAAATCCTCAATAAATAAATAAATTAAAAAAAAGAAACACTAAAAAAATAATATTTAAAAGAGCCAAAGTGGTTGGAATACTCTTTGCTCATATTCATTCAAAATGAAAATACTAATTTATATCACAAGGATCTTCTCCATCGAAATGTTCAGTTTTTATTTTTATCACAAAGGATTCAAGATGCTGATAAGGAATGGAAATTTCCTGAATTTCTTGGTATAATTATATTCAGGACCTAAGGGGGACAGAAAATGCATCAGGATATTCTGTCTTAGACATCAATTAAATAACACAAAAGAACTATCTGAAATCAAAGAGGGCTTGGAAATCAAAGAACCCTAGAATCCTTATCACAAATATCAAGGGATGTTTATGACAGTAAGTGAGAAATTTTAAAACTATATTTATTGATTTAAACAAAGAAATCATATATAAGTTTTATCTACCCTTTTCCTCTCATGCAAGAAATGAAGGAAGTGGTTTATTCTTTCTAGAAAGAGACCAACTTCCATTTTCCTCTTGTGTCAATCCATAGTAGGCTAGGGGTAAACATGGGTGGAGTGAGTGAAGAAAAACAGAAGATCTTTCCTTTTCCAGAACACCTCTGCTCCCCTTCAAGAGTCGTAGCAGCAGTAGTTACTGGGGCTCATGCCCCTCCAACCTCAGAGTGTGGAGTGTACTAACAAAGACATTCCCGTGTGATCTGTCCTCAGAAGGCACCCAGGTCCATCTTGCTACTCTATTGACCATTTCTGGGACTTCAGACAGCTTGCAAAACCTGAGGTGGTCACTAAGAAAAGGAAAAATCAAGTATGATTCCCCCCTAACTACCTGTGTCACAGGCTTGGTGTGAAGCAGAGTAAAAACCTGCTTGTGAAGTGCTCTGGAAACCAGCAGGCTCTGTGTGATGGACTCCGAATGGAAGCTAATTATTTTCCCCCCAATCTTCTTTTTCTGTGGCCGGGCTCAGTTCTCCCTATCTCCCTGTTGCTTCTTTTTTTTCCCATCCTTTGTTCTCTCTGGGTCCAGCTTGCCTGTATGCTCTTCACAACATGTTTTCTTCCTTGCTCTTAGCTCGCCACCCTCTGTGCTTCATCAACTCCAAAAATAAGAGACTGAAGGGGGCAGGATGGAAAGTCTCTGAGCATCTAGGCAAAGCCCTCTCTTTTCTTTACGCTTGTGTCCTCAAGCGTGTCAGTCACAGGTTCAGGTGCTGGAGACACTTTATAAATATTCTTATTAATACTAACAGGAGGGCTGCCTATTTCTACGGCGGTGATGGTATTTACCTATGACATTGCTATTCAGGGTCCTTTCCTGGGGCAGCCAAAGGCTCATTATTTTGGTCTGTCAATCTACTTTCTTTGTCGTGTCTCCCAGAGGACACTGTTTGAGAAAGTGGTTATGATACTGAGATCATTAGCTTTCAAATCTGCCTCCTTGAAGCCAAACAATCTATTGTCTGTTCATAGGATAGTAAATTTGCAATATCACTCAAAAGTGACTTTTGAGTCACTTTTTAAAAAAAAAAAAAAAAAAAACACTTTTCTAGAAAACTCAGCTTGGATAGATGACTTCCTGTTTTACAGATTAACTATTTGTTTGGCCTCCTTGGAGTGTTGTTAGAGGCCCATGATGGTCAAATGACTCGATTAAGGTCATTGACTGATGGAGACAGCTTAATCTCGCTAGATCCTGGCCAGCATGCAGAATGACTTTCAATCAACTCCATAAAGCGGCTCCTTTTTCCACTTGATGCTCAGTCAAACATTAAGTATAATTAAGTAGGTATAAGGAAAATCTGTAGAAAAGAGTAAAATGGGAGAGAAAATAGTCTGCATAGATATATTCCAGTTCCTTTAAATATTATACACAAGGGAGACACAAGGAAAAGTGAAATAGAAATCATTTAAGTTATTTTTGATAACCTTTTATGACTTTGTTATTTCTCAATGAATGGCCATTTCAACATGTTACATATTTAAGTAAGCTCTTAGTTCACTAACTGAATAATAAGCAATACCTATTTGGTAATTACAGTGTCCTGGATACTAGGTGATATGATTAATGAAGATCTGGTAAAGAGATGAAATCCTCTATTGCCCCCATGGATAGAGAGTTGAGGCTAGGAATGACCTTGAACTCTGATCCACCAGCTCTCACTTCTGTAAGTATTTGGGATTATAGACCTGTATGCTATCACTAAGGTGCAAGACCTACACTAATTATAAACTGGTTGACCTAATATCTCAGGCTTTCTTATTAACCAACTCTTATAACTTACATTAACCCATAATTTTTGTCTGTGCTAGCCACATGGCCTGATACCTTTTATCAGTGAGACAGTCATATCTTGCTTCCTCTGTCTGGATGATGACTGCAGACTGAGCCTTTCCTCTTCCCAGAATTCTATTCTACTTGCCTTGCCTATACTTCCTGCCTGTCAGTGTTTTATTAAACCAATATGAGTGACAAATCTTTACAGGGTACAAGACCATTGTCCAACAGCAGTAATGACTAAAGAATTTAAATAAATCATGTGATACTATCAGAATTTTAATTCAGTAAAAATATTTAGCTTGATTGTAAAGAAAGGATTTATAGTGATTCCACAATAGGATATTGAGAGATTTGAGAGTTTTGTGCTTATAAATTTTGGAGTTCACTGTTACATTATCACGTATTACATAGGATGATTATGCATCTTTGTGGGTAGTCTGACTCATTTAATAGATAAACTCTTATCACAAAAGAATTTTTGTCTCATATAAGATTGGTATGCTAAAATAGTTTTCATATTTAGAGCAGTGTCGACTCATGGTACATCTGGGTAGGAAGAATATCGATGGCCTTGAACTCTACCTCATGTATGCATAAAACTCTTTATTCAAAGTGTAGTGTAATTGTTCTAGCTTATTAACCTACACTGACACATTGCTAGCAATCCAGCGTCTATAAAGCACTTGGGATTTCTTCCTGGTAGTGCATGTCCTGTGGGTCTTTCATGACATGCCATGCTGATGTGATGGTTAAATATAGAGTTATGAGTATACACTCATTACCTTTGAAGATTATCCTGATTTTTATTTTTAGAAAACATTTTGTGACTAAATTTCCTCTCTACTATGCTGTCCTTTCAAAGTAAACATCAGGGACTGATGTTCCCTGCTGTCCTAGCCTCAAAAGAACCGTTGGGAGATGCAGTCCATAACTCACTGAGACACAATGTGAGCATCACTCTCATGCAGAATGTTAGACATTAAATTGCAAAGGCTATGTTTGGTGTTTCTATGCCTAGACTTGTAATATGTTTCCTGATTGTAATCAATACCTGAACAAAGAGGAGCAGGAGAGAATGTGGTCCTGATCATACCCATTCTGTGTGTGCTTGCTTCATGACCCCCTTTCAACTTGGATTTGAACATGATCACAGAAGACCTCCAGCTGGCTGTGTGCGTGCTGGAAATGCAGCCATGCTCAGTGTTTCCCATTTTGCTGAATTATGTTCAAAACGTGAGGCTGGTTGTGTCCATCCATCACTAGGAACAGAAACAGCTGCGTTCTGCCCTAAAGTGTCAAGTGTGAGTGGCCAGCCACATTACAGAAGAATTAACTCGTGTTTATTTGGCAGAAAAAAAGAATGATTTACCTGAACAAATCCATAAAAACTATAAGCTTTCTGGACAGGAGGTGGATGGTTTTCTATTCTAAATGGCTAATTTTTATTGTGCTCAGAATGACCTTTTGTTTCTTTTCTCCCTTCTTTTGGCTTCCTCTCTTTGGATTTGTATGGACCTGGTGAACTTGACCTCTATCGCGTATCTCAGGTCAGTAATGGTGATTTTGTTGTTTACATTTTGCCCTGTGATAGAGTGACATATAGCTATAAACATTAATTATATGTAGCTAAGAAGTCGCAACTCAAATTGAACACCGACACCTCTTAGGATATCTCTAAAATGAAAGCCTTGAATTATGGATAACAAACACCAGACAGTTATTTAAATCATGCGTTTGTTGATATTTGTATACCAAGGCACTTCAGTAAGAGAAATGAGTTCCCAAAACTAAGTCTGTAAATTGATTCATCGTTCCCCATTGACTAATGCCTAACTTCTGATTGAATGGCAATTCTGCCTCATGTTTCCAAATGATGAATTCTAGCTTCTTCTCTGTCAAGTGGTTGATTATTTACAAAGATTAGAAAAATGAACATGGTGGGTATAGCTGGGCCATAAAAACTTTGGTCAATCAAATAATCATTTTGGTGATGGAAGATCAGGCGTGCTTGTACGGTACTTTTTCTTCTCGAAGCAGAACACATGTGTAAAATGATTTTCTTGATTACTTTAAATGCTTCTGTTTCACTCCTCTGTTCATTTAACCCTATATTCCTTGTATCTAAGTGTGTTTTATGGGGGACATACTAAAATTTTGGGGAACCAGATTCTTTTTCAAGAGTGGATTACAGTAGCCCCGAAGTCACATATAATTTAATGATAGGTACATTCTGAGAACTGCAATCTTAAAGAGTTTTGCCACAGCACAAGCATCGTGGATTGGAGTACTCAAACAATGGAAGACAGCATCCATGTCACTATCACATATTGTAAATTGCAACTTTTCAAAATGTTGCTAGATTGTTTGGGATTGTGCATATAAAATAGTTTGTATGTCTTATTGACTGAGGATGAAGATTAGCAATGTACGCCATATTTAGAGATATTTGTTTATTTACCTTGACTTTCTCAGACCCCAGAATGACTAAACCTCTGTATGCCTTTGATTTCTTGATCTTTCTGCCTTGATCTCCTTAGATTTTGTGTTATAGGCACACTGCTCCAAGCCAGCATAGAAGAAAATTCTCAGCAATATTTATGAGGAGAAAGAAATGATATTACATTGGATATGTTAACTAAAGGATTCTTAGAGATTCTGCAAGAGGTATCCTTATATTACTGACACAAGAGGCAATGCTGTTCTAGCATTTAGTAGCTTTTGTCCCCTAAGAGCAGCCTTTCAATTTATGATTTGATTTGGTATCTTTAGCATAGCAAAATGATTGCTTTAAGAACGAACTTCAGTTAGTAAATTGCTCTTCTTGTTAATTGGAAGCTCTTAATTCATCAAGACATACAATAAACTCATAATACGTTGTTATAGAAATATATTTCTAAATATACAAACATTTATTTTTCTCAAATTAGTAGAGAATTGAACAAAGCACTGTTTCTATTTTTGGCTTCTAAAAGAATTAACTCTTATACATAACTATAGTAATTCTCACCCTAATTCCTACAGAAAGTCTTTTGTCCCTAATAATTTTCTCTTTTCTAAAAAACAAACAAATAGAAAACCAACATTTTCAAGAGCATGCCTTGCATGGAGTGAGATTTTGTGTCTCATTTTCTAGGCAAGTTTGTAAGTGATAACTAATTTTTTTCTCAGTCCCTTTCCCCCACCTCTCCTCTGCCCCCTCATCAACTCCTCTGCTGTTTCTTTCCAGAATAGTGTGGGCCTCCCATGGATATCAACCAAACATGACATATCAAGTTACAATAAGACTAGGCACCTCCCCTCACATTAAGACTGGATGAGGCAACCCAGTATGAGGAAAAGGTTCCCTAAAGCAGGTGACAGAGTCAGAGACAGCCTCTGCTCCCACTGTTAGGAGACCCTCAAGAAGAACAAGCCACACAATTGTAACATATGTGTAGAGGGCCTAGGTCAGTCTTGTGCAAGCTCCCCGGTCGTCAGTTCACTCTGTGGGCCCCTATGAGCCCAGGTTAGTTGATTCTGCATGGTTTCTTGTGATGTTCTTTACCCCTCTGACTCCTCCGATCCTTTGTCCTCCTCTTCTGTCGGATTCTCCTAGCTCTGCCTAACCAGTGGTTGAGTTGCTGGATGAAGCCTCTCCGATGACTGTTGGCTTAGGCACCAGTCTATGAGTAGAGCAAAATATCATTTGGAATAATTTCAATGGCTTTTTAATTTTCTTAATTTTTTTGCCAATCATGTTTTGTGTGTGTCCTAAGTTTCTGGGCTATCCAGCCTCTGGGTCATGGTGCTTCAGGCATTGTCAGAGGTTGGCTCTCTCTCAGGGTATGAGTCTTCAGCAGGACCAGTCACTGGTTGGACACTCCCACAATTATTGTGTCACCTTTACCCCAACACTTCTTGTAGGTAGGACAAATTGTGAGTCAAAGGTTTTGTGGCTGGGTTAGTGTTTCAATCTCTCCATGAAAAGTGTTGCCTGGTTACTCAGACTTGGTATTCCCCATTGTTAGGAGTCTTAGCTAAGTAACTAATGTTAATATCAATTACGGTAATAGTTAATAGTCTTTGAAAATTTGCAGGCACTGTTGTCAGAACGTTTTGTGTGTAGAACATCTACAGACCTTTCTTCTCTTCTCCCTCCCTGTCCCCCTCTTCCTCTCCCTCCTTTCCTTAGCCCCTCTTGCACTTAATCCTCTCCTTCCTTTCCCTCCTTCTTGTCTTCTGGAATTTGTTTTCTTGAGGCATGCTCCTGCTGTGTAATGCTAACTGACTTAGAGCTTACTATGTACTCAGGCTGGCTTCTAACACACTAACTCTCTGGCCTCAGTTTTCTTCGAGGGCTGGAATTTTAGGCATGTACTAGCATGTCTGGCTCCTTTCCTTATTAGATTCTAGGAGGAGACTGTTGGAATTTTGAAGGAATCGAGTGTCTGTCAGATAACACTCCTCGAAGAGCTCTTCCCATCAGTCTTTGCTCCCTTTTCTACTTTCCCTTCATGTCCCTCCCTATGTGCAAGAGCAAATTTCACTCTGCTGTTCATACAGAACAGAGTAGCATCATGCAGTCCTTCCGCAAGGTCAGATCCTCCTAGGATCTTAGTTCTACAATTGCTTTATGTTTTGTACATGGAGAAAAAGAAAAGTATAGGATATATGTATTTTTAAATTTTTATTTGTTGCAATTATAAAATAATGATATCATTTCCCCATTCCCTTTTCTCTCTCCAAACCCTCCATGTAGCCCCCTTGCTTTCTTTCAAATTCATGGCCTCTTTTTCTTTAGTTGTTGTTGTTGTTGTTGATGGTGGTGGTGTGTGTGTGATCACCCTTCAATAGCTCAGTTGGTAGAGCAGAGGACTGTAGAGCGATGTTCTTAAATGCATATGATCTGCTGCTCCCTGGGGAAGGGTTCTTTCTGGAGCTCTTTACATTCATCAGTTGCCTGTAGTTTTATTAATTAATTAATTCATACATACATTTTTTTCAATCTTAGGGTTGAAACCTCCCCAGCTTTGGGAGTTTTCTCCCTTACACAGTAGTAAGTCTGTGTTATTCTTGTTTGGATCATGTTTAAACAGCCATGTTGGTGATACTCCATGGTTGTAGCTTCTGACATTTCTAGGAGACAGTGTCAGAGCAAACTCCCCATTCTTCTGGCTCTTACAATCTCTCCTCCTGTTCCTCACAATGATCCCCAAGCCTGAAGCACATGAGCTGTGTGGTGGTTATATCAGGTGAGACTGGGTTTCCACAACTGTATTTGATGGGTTCTGATGATTTTCTGTAATGGTCTCCATCTTTTGCCAAGAGAAGTTTACTTGATGAGGGGTAAAGACTACCCTCATCCATGGGTATAAGGATAGATATTTTATGCTTGTTTGATACAGTGGCAGTTATAGGTTCTTCTCCAAGATACATGATTTCAGTAGCCCTGAAGAGTTAGCCAGGTTCCAGCACCAGGCATGATTTCCCTTTGAGAGGATTTTAAGTCCAGTGAGAGCTGATGGTTACTGCTAAGGTATGTGTACCTGTACTGCAACCTTTTAGGGCTATTGCGTTATACTGGCATTTGTGGTTTATAGGTGCTTTATGGAAGAATATCCAAGGAGAAAGTAGAGCATGAGAATACTCACATATACCTCAGAGAATGAACTATGTCTGAATGGTCATAAGGAGCAAAGTGTTCAACCATAAACAAATTATTTTCAATATCCTTTTAAGGGCCATAAATAAAAATAAATGTGCAGGGTTGAATGTTAGTGGCATTAGGGTTATTAAAATGAAAACAGTGTTATAATGCTGAAAGATTTATGAGATGCCTGTTTTGCACTGACCAGAATGAAAATGCATTTAAAATATTAATATGGATGCTACAGTATTGAAAATGGTTAGGATGTTTAAATGACATGGGTACAGACTCAATCTTCTCAAACAGCAAACAATTGCATTTCATGGCCATGATGTCACTTGAGAGGAATATTTTATTAGAACGGCTGCATCATCTGGTCCAAAGATAGAGTGTCCCAGAATAGCCAAAAAGTGGCAATGCATTAAATATAGGTCTTTTCTCAGCATTTGCAGGGCAGTAGGCAGACTTGTTGTTAACCCCACATCCTGTTTCTATTATTGCATGAACACGGTAGGTTATGAAACTTCAAGTTTTTGCACATATTGTGTGATTGGCTGCTCCCACAGACAGTATTGAACTGCATTTGGATAGCCCGAGCGGGCCCATGGTGAACCATGGAAGGACCCTTAGTTCTACCTGGTATTCAGGATTTGAAATCGCTTCAAAGCCATTTCAAATGTGTGCAGGGATGGCTTCCTTGGTAAGCATTCTGGGATCACAGAGTACCACACTAGTTTTTGACATAAATTGCCTTCTTGGACGAGTTCCAAAGAAGACTCATATTCATCTCAATATCAAACTCTAATTCAGTTCCATGGAGAACTACATCTAGTTGAAGATGTTACCCTGTTATATCTTTGCTAACACATTTTGCAAAGCTTTTTTAAAAAGTGGCAAAGGTAGCTATTGTTGAAAACATTTTTTTTTCTTCCTTAGACCCATATGCATGCCATCTGGTCTTTCTTCCCAGTGTCAAAGTTTCAGTGTTTCATGGAAAGTCCCAGGGACACTGGGGCACATCTCATATGGCCATCTGTAAGAGAGCAAAGAAGCTAGAGACAGGCATTGTCTCCAAAGTGCACAATGGCTTGTGATAAAACTTTATAGTGATAGCCTTAATGGTAGCAAAGCATCTGGAACCACACAGGTACTTTGGGCTTTCAGAGGAACATGATGAGGTGGGCTTCCCATTTGTCTGCACCTAGATATGACAGTGTCAGTAAATAAGCTATCTTTGAGCATTCAAGTCTTGATGATGCAGATCAATCCCCAAGGTCAAGTTCTGGTGATGAACTATATGCTATTAACTCATTTCCCAGTAGGCAAAATGTTTATACCTAATCTCTTTTAGACTCAGTATGTACTAAGCCCTTCACTGAAGCCATGGTCAGGAGAATAGGTTGTGGTCTGAGGATGTGATAGCCTCCCCAAAAGCTCATCTACTGAACTCTGGATTCCAAGCTGGCCCTCTGATTTTGGGGAGTTCTGGACATTTTAGGAGGTAGGCCTAGTGAAGAAGCAGATCAGTGAAATGTCTCTGGGCTGTATCTTGCCACAGACCTTTCCTTGTATTCCTGATCTGTGCTTTCCATCAGACATTAGCTTCCCCCACATGCTCCCGCCTCTCTGAGATCCTGCTTCAGCGTGGACTCAGAATCACCAAAGCCACGGACCTCTGAATCTGGGTGATAATATAAATAATTCTTCCTTTTTTTAGTGGCTTTCCTTGGCTGTTTGGTCACACTGACACAAAGATAATAATAACTATGCTCATTTTCCTTTCGTGGCTAGATCTCTAAGCTGCAACCACTTCTGTCATAGGTATGTGTCTCAGTTACTCTTCTATTGCTATGAAGAGACACATGAGCTGGACTGCTAACAGGAGCAAGGGTGTAAGCATGGCTTACAGTTTGATGGGTTGAAGTCTATGACTGTGATGACTGGGAGCGTGGCAGCAGGAAGTCAGGAATGGTGCTGTAGCAGTAGAGGGCTTACGCATTATCCACGAGCATGAAGCATATGGCGGGGATAGGGGCTGGGAAGGGAGAGGCACTAGGAATGGTGTGAGCCTGTGAGACCTCAAAACCTATCCAGTGACACACCTCTTCCAACAAACCACACCTCCTACTATCCTTCCTGATAGTACCAGCGCCAACCAAGTATTCACACGTATGAGCTTATGGGAGCCATTCTCACCCAAAGCAGCATAATGAGCCTGTGAAACCTCAAAACCTATCCAGTGACACACCTCTTCCAACAAACCACACCTCCTACTATCCTTCCTGATAGTACCAGCGCCAACCAAGTATTCACACGTATGAGCTTATGGGAGCCATTCTCACCCAAAGCAGCATAATGAGCCTGTAGCAAACCTCATCGCATGTTCTTTGTTTCTATGCAAAGAACTAATTCACTGTCCCATGTGAACCATGAAGAATGTCTGTTGCTAATTCCTTCCAGGTAAACAACTTAAGAAATCATACATTTGACATTTCATGGGACCATGCGTCCTCAGAACACCTTCCAATAAGTCAGGATTTATCTAAGCTATAGATTTATTTTGTCCTTCTCCTGTGTTTCTGCTTTTGTCCAAAGTATTTGGTGCATAGCTAATTCTGCCTAGCATATAAAAGTTAATTGAGTTAAACTAAATTGAATCTCCCTTATTTATTCTCTTTCCCAGCACTGGAAATCTCAGCACTGTCTAATGATCCCAAGTGGAAAAGCTTGTGTTTCTTTTCTGTTTCCCATGTTGGTAGTGTGTAATCCACACATGCTCCGTGTCCTGTTAATAGCCAATCTGCATACTTAATAAACATTTGTTCATCTTTGATTATCTACTATTGCGAAGGATGGCTGTCTTTTTTTTATGTATATGGGTGTTTTGTCAGCATGTCTGTTAGTTATATACAGCGTCTTTGCAAACATAATCTGTCTCAAAATGTGGCTACCATTTTTACTGTTTCTCTTATGGACATTTTGGTTTTTTTTTTTTTTTGAAGATGGGTACATACTGAGATGATATATCACATTTATAAGGGTTTTTAGGTTTGAACTTTTCTGTGACTTTTAAATACAAATAAAAATTGATGTGAGTCTTCCTCTATACTGACAGGAAGTGTAGCAGCTTCCTTATGGAAATCCCTTCCTCTTGGAAAATGTCAAGGAACTGGAGGAGTTTTCATGCTCCAAACGGGGATGGCGAGGTCAGTTCAGTCCCCAAGAGAGGAGCGACAGCTGCCTGCTCTCCAGTTTGCTAATGCCATAGCTTGCTTGTGGTTGCCAAGTTGGGTGGCTGTTGACAAAATCATGCCCTCCACTATGACAGATGCTGCTAAGTGATGTCTCCATGCTGGCCAAGCACCCACTGGCAGGGTTGACTTTTGAGTGAGGACAACTTGCATTTCTCAGAGCCTTGCTCGAAAATGTCATCCTCCCCCGATTTCTCAAGGTCATGGCTTTTGTTCAGCTCAGGGAGGCTCTTTTTAAAGCTGCATCTACTGTTTTCCCTCTGTTACTGGAGACATAGCCACAGACTGGTCAAATTGTCCTTCCTTCCTTCCTTCCTTCCTTCCTTCCTTCCTTCCTTCCTTCCTTCTTTCTTTCTTTCTTTCCTCTCTCCCTCTTTTTCTCTCTCTCATTTTTGTTCATAAAAACGTAAATCTGACTATAGCTATTTTCCAGAAAAAAATTGCTCACTAAGAGGAAGGTTATGTAAATGACTTTATATAAACATTCACCATTCTCAGATTTTCCAAGGGTTTCAATGAAAGATTCTGTATTTATGTATGTAGATATATGTGCATGGTCATATGTGTACAGTGCATGTGTGTTCTGTGTTCATATGTGTGTGTGTGTGTGGAGAGAGAGCGAGCGCGCGCACATATGTGCTATCCTCACTTCCTTTGATTTTTAAGTTAGGGTCTCTGTGGCCTGCCGCCTATTGATTGATTGGGGCGAGCTGTTTGGTCAGTACTGGGATTACAGGCATATATCATCATACGTGGATCCAACACAGGTCCTCATGCTTGCACGGCAAGTACTTTACATACTAAGCTATCTCCCTAGCCCTTAAAACAAATTCTTTTTTTAAAAATATTTATTTATTTATTAAGTATACAATATTCTGTCTGTGTGTATGCCTGCTGGCCAGAAGAGGGCACTAGACCCCATTACAGATGGTTGTGAGCCACCATGTGGTTGCTGGGAATTGAACTCAGGACCTTTGGTAGAGCAGGCAATGCTCTTAACCTCTGAGCCATCTCTCCAGCCCTTGAAACAAATTCTTAATGCCCCTTCCAATATAACTTTAGAAAAACTGCAAGATAAATCTTACATAGAGCTCTTTGTTACACACACACATGCACACACACACACACACACAGAGACACACATACACACATGATCATTTAGGTTTAGGATATTTAATGTGGTTTAAAGTGACTCATTACTGTAGCTAAATATTGTATCTATTCTTCAAGGCCACTATCGTTTTCTTTGTGGCAATATATGCCATGATGTACGGTCTTTTCACTGGAGTCCTGCTGGGATTAATTTGTTCAAATACGTTTGTGCTACCCTCTGAAACACTAGTTATGATGAAGATAGGATGTCCTAATGTATGTACTGTTTCCCCTGTGAAAGAATCTTGAGAATATGAGGATACTGCTTTGCTGGGAGAGCTCTAAAAGAGGATACTTGCTCTTTCGTGACGGTTTTTCCATTTGGTTATGTCTTTTTAACCGAAGATGATACATGCTTGGGATCAGAGCAGTAGAATGATACCCAGAGACAAGCAAGGAAAATTCAGAGAAAAATGCTATGATTTATTAAAGAAAATATAAATAGCTCAAATATTGAAGCCCATGTAAGAGCAGGAGACGTAATTAAGTTAGAAAGCTGGCTTAGCCTGCCTACCGCCCCAGGTTTGATCCCCCCATTCCATCCTCAGCACCACAGGCCTGTAATCCCATCATTAGGAAGGTAGAGACAGGAAGATCAGGAGTGTGCCGTCATCTTTAGTTACACGGTGAATTCAAAGACATCCCAAGATACATAATATCCTGTCTCAAAACCTATCAATCAGCCAACCAAGAAACCAAGAGTAAGTTTAAGAGAAAAGTTTTATTTTGTTTCTAGTGAGTGATTAAGTAGAATTATTTCATATTTCTAATATTTTGTGGTTATTATTATAAGTTCAAAGTCACAACTCAGATATAATGTCCTTAATTTTGGTTTGAGTCTTGCCAGGGTGTCAGTGATGCCTGTCTTTGTGATATACCAGAAAAACTCGAAGCTGATTACAATCAGAGAGATATCTGAAGCCATAGATATGTACTAAATCATGCCTGTCAATGTGGTGTTCTTTCTGTGTCTTAGTCTAGCATATTCCCAAAGGCTCAATCATTGATGCTTTTTCCTAAACTTGGCATTGTTTTAAGGTGGTGGAGCTTTTAGGCAATGGGACTTCTGAGCAAGTTTAAGTCTTTAGAAATATGATCTTAAAGGAAATTTGAGATACTGATCACTTACTTCATCTTCCTTTTTTTTTTAAATTTCCTGGACTCTGAGATGTGTGTGGTTCCCCCCTTTGTATTAGTGTATTCTTCTGGTCTGATGCACGGCCTTGCCACAGGCGCTGTACTACATGGTCTATTGACCATGGGCTGCAACCTTCAAAACTTCCACCTAAAATGAAGCTTTTCCTTTACTAATTTTATTTATCCTAGGCGCTTGTTACAGTAGGTTGTCACAGCCCAGAAATGGTCATGTTGTGAAGTTCCAATGGGAACTGTGAAACGTTGGGTTTTGAAGCCATTAAAAGCAAGGAAGCACATGCGTGCACACGCACACACACACACACACACACACACACGCGCGCACACACATGTAATCTCAAAGGAAGTTGTGTCCTTGAGATAAAGCTACTCTATTCTGCTTGCATACAGTGTTGGCCCCAGTGTCTCAGGCCTCTTTCTCTCACAGTTTCGCCTCCTCGCTCCTTTGCTAACTTTCCTATTATTGTTCTTCTCTTATTCTTCCTGACATCTCTTTCACTTTTCTTGACTGATATTATAGTCTTCCTTGCCCAAAAGAACCCTGAGGGAGGTTTATGCCTTTAAAAAAATAAAAGCCCATTTACAACGCCCAGTTCTTGTTAAATGGGTCCAAGGATTTATTGGTGGAGAATTTGTTAATGGAAAGAGAATGTCTTTTTCTTTGAAAATAGAAAGTCTGTCTCCTCTAATAGTGGCACAGGAGATGCTGTGTCATGGATATTTTTATTTCTAGTGTGGTTGCCACTTGTAAGAATTATTACAAAGCTTTGGTTTTGTTTTGATTGATTTATTGTTTGGACCAGTTAGCTGTTCCCTTATTACCAATATGACATGGTAGACTTCATTAAGAGAGAATGTCTTTGCTCTGCTGCTCCCTCCTTGGAATTTGAACAATGCTTTAAACACGGAGAGCTGGGGTTGTTCAGCATTAGGTGGAAAAACTGATGCTGGAATAGCCACACACTGAGCACAGAGATGTTCTTGTTTGGTAGATGGCTTCTTTTAGTGATTTCTTCACTCCCATTCAAGCTAAGATTATTAAGAGCTTAATGAAAAAAAGCATATTGCCTCTTTATTTAAAGAGCCATTTAATGAATACTCTAATATCATTCCTGCCTGGTTCAGGGGGAGTGTAATTGATGTGACTTCATAGGGCCCCCAAATTGTTAATTGTATAATGTTTGGCCAAAATCTGAATGTCCCTGAGTCTTTATTTTTAATAGAACCTTTGCATATCCTAGGTTTCTAAATATAGATATATGTATGCATATATGTGTGTATAAACACAATACACATACACAAAAAGCAAACGTGATTTAACTGAATTCACTGTGTGTAATGCAGAGGTTGCTCTCACTGTTCCCTATGAGCCCCTGAAGCAAGGTGAGGAGAGAGTGAGTTCTGCATCTTCCTGCCCCTTAACCCTCTCTGCTTAACTGTGCCTTGCAAGGCACTGGAGAGAAGCGGAAGGACTTACACACATGGGAGGAATCCCCAGGCTTTTCTGGAACTGTGGTCACTTCAGAGAACATGCAAGCAAGGGCAGTGAGCCATGCAGCTCTCTCTATGGTAGGAGCCCCCAGGGACCTCACCAAAATCCTTGAATCATATTTACAAATGTCCCACCACTGGTCACACTTTTGTTTTTGCTATTTATTTTGTCTCTGATTTGGGCTGTCTTCTTTTCCTGGAATGTGAAGAGAGCAAGTCTGATAGTCAAGAAACCACTCTACGAAAGACATTCTGGCAAAGATGGCTGGCATCACTCCTCGTCTCTTTTCCTGTCCTGCTTCTTAGCACACAGAGGTGGTGTCTCTTCTCCCCGCCTTGAATGGATTTTCTTGTTGAGTGACTTAGACCAGGGTCAGAAATAACAACCTGGGTCCCCGTGCCTTTTGATAGGAGCTTTGACGACCAGAGACTACCATGCTCAACTTCACATGAAAGAGGCCATGTGGAAAGAGATGTGTCTGTGTCTATATCCTATCAGCCACTCCAAGTAGGATGTCTGACTTTCAAGAAGCCATTTAAGCTCTCCCAAGCCGATGGTGCTGCATAGGGGAGGAAGCACATAGCTCATTTGACCTTAGCTCAGAGTTCAGACTGTGATCAATGGTGGATCTTAAAGCAAGAGTCCATTACTTTGGAGTGATTTTTACCACATAGCAACAGAAAAGTAAAACAGTTTGATGTGTCTGGTAGTTTAAAGAAAATTAGACTTTGAAAGGTACTGGTCATTGGCTCAGAAAACCCTGGGACAAGGCACACCAATCATTTTGAACTAACAGGAAGTTGGTATTGCTGAGAAGGAAGTCGCCTGCAGCCATGATATTTTGCATGCCCAGCAGTAGATGGTCAACAGGAACCCAACTAAACAGCACTGTTGGAGGGTCCTTTGCTCAGATTGTTATAGCAGGATTCTACATCGATTATATTTGTAGCTATGTATTATCTCCTGTCTTTTTACCCTTTGCCTATGTCTGATGGCTTTCAATTTAGTGTTTTTATGGGAACCCTGAGTGCGAGAATAAGTGTGTTTCTGTGTTGACGTCTGTTTCCTAGTCCTTTCCTTGGGCTCCTTTCCTGCCCTTTGCTTTGTCTTATTCCACTGTGTTAGCTTTTGTTTTGCCTCCTTCTGTTATCCCTTAGATTTTTGTTTGCTCTCTAATGAGAGACAGACAAGGATGGATGCAGATGAGGAGGGATGTAGGGGAGGAACTGGGGGGAGTAAAGGAATGGGAAGCCATAATCTGATATGTTATATAAGGAGAAAAGGCTGTTTTCAATAAAGAAAAAAATGAGAGACAGAGTAATGTGGATTTCATCTACTCTAGTTTGGGCAATACCCAAGCTGGTCAGATCCAGTAGTAGGGAGGAGATTCCAACAAATAGTTATAAGCAGGCTAAGGCAATGGGTGGGGCAGTCAGAATTACTTATTGTACCAGGCATAGAATTCCAAATAAACAGAGATTCAGGGTGTCCTAAATAGGGGTTTATTGCCATACAGAGACACCATGACCACAGAAAGTCTTATAAAGGAAAGGGGTGGCTCACGTATGTTTCAGAAGATGAGTCCACAAGGAACGTGTCAGGGTGCAGGCAGAAATGGTGCTGGAGCAGAGAATGCTATGTCTTGCAGGCAACAGAAGTCAACTGACTCACTCAGTAGACTCCTGAGCATGATGGTGTGCAGGAGGATGTGGCGCTGTAGCTGAGAGCCCTATATCTTGTAAGAAACAGGAAGTCAACTGAGACACTGGGTGGTTCCTGAGCATAGGAAACCTCAAAGCCCGCTCCCACAGTGACACACTTCCTTCAGTGAGGCTATACTAATCCAACAAAGCCATACATCCTATTCGTAACACTTCCTATGAGATTTGGAGGCCAATCACATTTAAACTACCACACAGGGTAGCATTCTTGAGGTCCTGAGAAGGGAGACTGCATTCAGACCTGTGCTCTGAATACAGCCATGGAATAATTTCATACAGCATAGTAGCCAGTACATTCAAGCCATTAGTGTTAGTGAGTTCTGAGTTAATACAAACAAAGAAGGATAGTCCTGGGAATTCATGAGAGATTATTTTTTTATTGAGAAATGTGGCCTGCAGATAGTGAGGTGTTCTAGATTGTTACCATCTTTAAACCACTCATACTTATTAAACTTATACAAATTTCATGTATTCCATCCTGACTTTGAACTAAGGATAACATTGAATTTCTTTTTTTAAAGATGTTTTTATTTATTATGTATACAGTGTTCTGCCTGCATGTCTGCCTGCACACCATAAGAGGGCATCAAATCTCATTACAGATGGTTGTGAGCCACCATGTGATTGCTGGGAATTAAACTCAGAACCTCTTGAAGACGAGCCAGTGCTCTTAACCTCTGAGCCATATCTCCAGCCTCAACCTTGAATTTCTTATTCTCCTGTCTCTACCTGCCTAGTGCTAGGATTACAGATATATACTACCACATCCACTAGCCATTTTGAATGCCATGTTGTGGGTTGAACATAAGATTTCCTGCATGGTTGCAATCACTCTGCCAACTGAGCTACGTTTCCAACACAATCTATAAAATTATTTAAAAATTGTGTTGATATTTGCTTATTATATGTAGGGCCATTTGCTCATGTGTGTGCAAATGCACATGTGCCCATGCATGCATGCATGTACTGTGCTGCACAGGTCAAGGTCAGAGGACAATGTGAGGGTTTCACTCTTTTCTTCCACTCAGGTCTTTAGTCTTGGTGGCAAGCACTTTTAGTCTCTGAGCCAGTGATGAATTTGGTAAATTTGTTGTATTTTTAAGTTATAGCTTGATTTGGTAACAATCCAGGTATCATAAAAATTCATGCCCTTAGAGCACACGACTCAGTGGTTTAAAGTATAGATACAGTTGAACTACATCACTACTGAATGCGAGAAATTTTTCATCACCCCAAGGAGGAGCCCCTCACTGTAAGCATGGCACATTTTTCAGGGGTAGCCATCAGTTACCACCCTCCTTTTCCTTTGTCCCTGGAAAACACTGATATACTTTAATGCCTCTTTTCTTCTTCTGGGTGTCTCCACGGGTTTTAGCCTAGGTTAGCATTTCATTCCTTTTTATTGCTGAATTATTTTTTTTATCATTCAGCTATATTGTAATTTACCTACCTGTCAGTGGGTAGAAAATTGTGCCCCTTCCACTCTTTTGCTAGAATGAACAATGTTGGTCTGAACATTGGTCCATGGATGTAGCGTTCCATGGCTTCCAGTGGGGTTTTGTCTGACAGAGCTCTTATGAAGATGAAAATGTGCTAACAATGTTCAGCATGGTAAACATCCTCACAGTTGAGGTCTGAGCTGTGCCGCAGAGTCTCAAGCATTTCACTTGAGATTAGCCAGCCTCCTGATAGCTCTGGATTACTGCTGTGACGTACGTACGTGCATACATACATACATACATACATACATACATACATACATACATACATACGTACTGTGTATGACTGACCTGAGAAAAGATCCAAACTCAAAACCTAAAGTATGGGTCCTCACAGATACACCTTTTTATACCATTTTCAGATTCAGGAATGAGTAAGTATGACCACAGTAATTCATAGGCCTCCTGTGCAAGACCTGCAATGAACATGTGTTCAGTGTTCTTGTGTCTGTATTTGAACATATCGTGGACACATTGTCTGTGGAGGAGAGACTTGACTGACAGGAATCAATGTTTGTTAGGAACATGGGTGCATTTGTTTATTATTGAAGGGCAGTGGATGGAGGATGGTGGCTACAGTAGAAATTGTTTTTGTGCACTCACTAGTCATGAACCTCTTCCTTCTACAGAGAAGGGATTTATCACCATAGAGTAACACAGTGCCCTGCTATTCTGGGATTGTTGTAAAAAGGACCGAATTTAATTACTGACCCCTTAGTCATATATTTTTATGAGAAACAATTTCTATTCATACATGTAAAGATGCTTATATTAGATTAACATGAAGTCAACCAAAGCAAAACTCTAATAATAATAAAGCCCTAAAATGCAACTTAAGCTAGCTAGTAAAGAGGTATCCGTGACCTATTCAATACTTTACCCCATTATAGACATCAGTAAATGAAATGCCTTGCAATTCATGATATATCTTGACGGTCTTTTTATTTGATACAGTGAAATTTTAGAACCTTTGGCTATAAAATTCCAAGAGGAAGAGAAGGAGAAAGAAAGACAGAGAGACAGCGAGAGGGTGAGGGAGAAGGGAAATCTGACATCTGTCAAATTGCTGATGCCTTTGGCTGATGCGATCATTAGCAAATTGTGCCTGTGCTGCTGTTTGGAAGCTAATGGTCTGTTTGCTTAACAGAAGGGTGTCTAGTCTTTGAACGCCCGCATTATGTGAAATGGGTTTCTGAAGAAGGGAAAGTGGAGCAGGGTGCATTTCATGTCTCCTGTCACATACAGTTTTCCACATTGCCCGTCACTTCTTTCTCCGAGGAGATGCTGTGCTTGTGGGATCAGATTCTGGAGCCAAATCGCCAGGGTTCAAAGTCTGGCTGTTTCTGCTTATTAGGTGTTGTCCTCGGGCATGGTATGCTGCTGTGCTTTGCTGTCTTTGTCTATTAATGTGGACATTCTCATGACGTGTTTCAAAGAATATTGTGAAGATTTGATGATTCAAAACATCTAGGGCAGAGCCTAGCCCTTAGCAAGTGCTCCATGAGCTAATATTTGAGCCAAATTCTGCTAGGGAGCTTATGCTCTTGCCATCTTGCTTGCTTGTTGACCACAAAAGAAGGCATCTCTTCCCTTGCTCATCTAATACATGCTTAGTAGGGCAAGAAATACTAATTAGTTTGGCGCCTGAATTTAAGTGTTTTTATTGCTTTGGACTTTCAGCAGGTAAGACATTAAATAATAATTTATGATATCTACCAGTTTCATGGTTCTGGTAACCTAGCCGTCACACAGTAAACATTAGCGGATAGACTCCTTTGATGTCTCTGGCTCATTGGCTAGTCAGATGTGCACAGTCTCACCTGTGCCTGTACACACAACGTTGTTGCAATTCTTTCTTCTGGCTTGGTGGTTGGGGGGTGCTCTAAATGGGAACAGATCAGCCACTTCAACCCAGCAAAAGCAGCGGTTCCAAGTGTGATCCTCTCCCGGCATTTTCACACAAATGAGCTTTTCCACGAGAGTCATATATAGAGCTTATTAATATGAAACAAGAACAAACCAGACACACAGACTCTGCAGCCTGGAAAAGAACCACATTTCTAAAGTTTTGGGTAAATTCATTACAAATTTCAAGAAAGAGACAAAAGAATCAGACATAATATTTCAAAATAAGACTTCATGGACATGTTTACAGATGGCTTCATGCTATTCTGGGTCTTCTAGTGTCCCTGTCTGAAACCAGGACAAGTGACAGCCCTCTGATGTAGGACAAAGAGTGACCTCCTGAAAGTATTTTAGCCAAACCAAATGCTTTCAACCCAAACAAGCGCTCTGCACTCTATTCTAACATTGTCAATGTGGGTAATAAAAAACCATGACTTTTATCATGATATAAATGAACAAACTTCCAACTGTTGACAGGTCCTGATCACAGAACCTTCTCTACAGGGACCGAGACTAGAAGGGGTTTCCACCTGTTGTGTAATAATTCCTAACCAGGGAGGGCAGAGCTTCAACTGGACTCTATTTGGTGGTCAATGTTTTACTTCCAGCTAGCGTGCTAACACAGACCTAGAACCAGGCATCCTGTCAGGACGATGTTACCTTTGATGCCAGCTGGGCTACATGGCAAGGCTGTCTTTAAAAAGCTTTTCTCTCTGCTCTTCACATAAGAGCTCTTAGTTTCGTGGATGTGGTTTGGGGTCAAGGCTTGTTTTCATGATGCCTGTGCTGAATGAATGTGAACAATGAGAAAACCGGGAGTTCCCTTACTTTTACTGTCAGTTGCATCATACACGCATTTGACAGGACCTCGGCACCTAGATAGAGCTCCCCCTTTCTCTGCATCTTCTGCAGGAGGGTGGAGTCGAGGCAACACCAGTGTGTCTGTATAGTATTTAGTTGTGAGGGATCATGAATGAACAGTGAGCACTGAGAGGACTTTTTACTAGTTTGCTAGACGGCCTAATTACCAACAAGAGCAATGAGGAGAAAGGTGTCAATGGCGAGGAAGCAATAAAAGACCAGGCAGTACGATCTCATGTATGCATAGAGGAAATGGATCTGATGGGAATGGCAGGATGAATAACAGAAGGGTCCTAGGAAGGCATTCCAAGGTTGTGGGGTCAGGAATCACCTTGATGACAAGGCAAGGATGGATAGAGTATTCTACAAAACATCAAAGCAGGCAGAAGCCATCAAAGCAGGCAGAAGCCATCAAAGCAGGCAGAAGCCGGCCTGAGTAAGGCAGTGTGTGCTTGGGTTAATATTAACGGCTTACATTTATCGAGCACTTACTCTGAGCAATGCCGTGTTTCAACACCGCCAATCTACAAATACGTTTAATTCCTCCTAAAAGTTCATTGTCTTAGTTTGTTGAGTTACTATAACAGAACACTAGAGGATGGAACCATGTAAACAAAGCATTATCATGACTCCTTCTCAGTGATGGAGGCTGAGAAGAGCAGATCTAGATACTGGAAGATCGGGCGTCAGATCAGCAGCCTTTTGCTGGTTTGTAGATGGCTACCTTCATGTTGCACCTTTACAAAGTAACACAGAGGATGCAAACTCTCACCACCTCTTCTTATACGGCCACCACTCCAATCCCGGTGGACTCTATTCTCCCCATGCAATCCCCTTCGAAGCAGTCTGTTTCCACATCCTGCCATGTGGAGGATTTAGATTGAGCTTTAATATAAAATTTTGCAGGTGTTCAAATGCTCAGTTGATGACCCTCGGGAAGCAGTTTCTACCATTGTTCTTGCACTAAAGCAGATAAGATTCAGGTGTGACAGAGTTAAGTAACTTGCTCAGTAGTCACTTAGTTGGGACCTAGTGGTCAGTTAGGAGAGGTAGGATTTGAACTTAGGTCATATCATCCCAGCACTAAGGACCACTTTCCTGTTTGCCTCTTTGTTGGCCAGTCAGCTGTGGTAGCCAATGCACCATGGGAAGAATCGGAAGCTGCAGATTCCTGAAGCAGGTCTTTAGCCATGCTCAGCAGTGAATACTGCCAGTGAGTTTAATGAACCTTAGGATGGAAACTCGGAAAGGAGACAGAGAGACTAGAGTCAGAAATAGAGAGGCACAAAAGAATTAAAACGCAACCGAGGAGGGTGGCTATTGCACCCACCGAGTCTGGGATGGCATTTCAGATGTGACGCAAGGCACTTTGCTCCCTAATGCTTTTATCCAGTCCCAAATTCTCAACATAATTAGCCAGGCCCCTCCCTTCCTCGTCTCATTTCCCCAAGGGTATAATGTGATATTGGTTGACAAGTCTGACGCTGGTGAGATTAGTAATGGCACATCTTACCCAATATATAGATTATATAAAATCTGTTGTAAATTAATTTTTTGGAACTCCTAGGGAATAAGCCTAGGGTTTTACACATACTCGCCATGTGCTCAGATTGGAGTGACATCCCAACCCCCATCTTACTTTTGAGATAAAATCTCATTAAATAGCCTAGGTTGGCTTTGATTGTGCTTTGTAGCCAAGGCTTGCCTTGAACTTCAATCCCCCTGCATCATCCAGATCTCTGCTACCAGAACCCTCTCTGTTTCCTAAGTCTTAAACAACAGTGATGATAAAAGAATTGTCAGATAAAACTATTAAAACTAAGATTTGAAATTAAAATAACCAATGAGGAAAGTCTAATTTCTGTTGGGAAGTTAGCCCCATGGTAACATTCTGACCGAGGTACCATGCGGCGTACTCACATACAAATTTAGAGCAAATCTCTCCTACCCCAGTGTAAGCACTGACTCTGTCAGCCATGATGAAATTGTCAAAATGATCTCCCCAAAGCAGCTGAAAATATCTTTAAGGTCGGACAAATTTATTCCTTCGTAATTGTTATTTTGCATTCCATGCAGTCACGTGGGACAATTCCCCAAAGATTGGCAGGCTGTAGTTTGAGTCTATCTCAGAAACGCGAGAGAGTATTACACTCAAATTCCAATGCACTACTGGGAACAGGAAATGAGTCACGAAGGAGGTGACCCTTCCCTGGCCCCACCCCTGTACCAGAGTGTGCACAAAGCTTTCCAGCTGAAGTGCTGCCTTGGAAGCAAGCCTCTGCCAGCTCTCAGATGTGACCCCCACTCGGACTGAGGGAGTGTGCCACTGGATCAAGTGTTACTTAGTTCGTGCCTAGGACCCACATTTCCTTACATTTCTGTGTCACCTAAAGACATAATGACATGAAAAACACACCCAGACAGCACTTATATTTAAATACATTGGGGGAAATATTTAGGAAGAAGGTAAATTTGCCTCCGTTTATTCTAAAACTGCACTGGGAAAAATTTTTCACAGTTAAACAGAGACTTAATGGAGGTGTTTTTGAGGCACTTTTAAAAGTCCTTAAAAAGCATAGAGAGAAGAGACAGGCATCCCTGGTTTACTCTTACCAAAAGTACCCATCACACCAAGAAATTTGACTTAGGAAAGTGGGAAGTGATTTTATGCATATCTGTTTTTCTAGCAAAGGACATTTCTTCAAGGTTTCTGCTGTACTGGTGCTTTTAATTGGATTTTTTTAAGGTGTAAAGCTGCTGGTTCAGGCTCTTTCTGATATTAATAGTTCTGAGTCCCCTTTTGCCTCTGTGTTTGTGAGGTACTTACTGCACAGGGATCAATATCTCTGTTTTTTAACCTGCTCTGCCGTTGTGTGACCTTGAAGAAGTTGCTTGTTTTTACTCAGGCCTCAGTTTACCCCCCTCTAACACGGAGCTAAATGATGCAGAATTTCTTTCTTCCACAGGATTTGAATAATAGATGTCTGGAAAGGCTTTTAGGTTCAGGATTTGAAACCGCTGTCGAGTTGGCGGTGATAATAATAGTAATAGCCTGGATTAACAGAACTTCACCCAAAGATTTAACAACTTTTACATTTTTCTTCCTTCTGTCCTTAAAATACCCTCAAGATATAGGAATGAGAAGGTACCAGCTCCCTCATTTTGCAGATATAAAAAACTGAAATAAGGGGATGATGGAGCGAGCTCTAATTTTCAAAAGCAGAATTTCTGATTCCAGGACTGTTTGCTGGCTTCAAAATGTCAGGAACAAAAATTGCATGGTGTGTGTGAGAGAGGACCTTCCCACTGAGTCTGCCTCTGCGTGCTATGTACGGTGTGGGGGTACTTCTGAGGAGAGCACCTCCATCTGAGGGATGTGAGGCTTTGTATGGGGGCTTCCTAAGGAGGCAGCCTCTGCATGCTGTGTATGGGAGGGCTTCCTAAGGAGGCAGTCTCTCTATGCTGTGTATGGGAGGGCTTTCTAAGGAGGCAGCCTCTGCATGCTGTGTATGGGAGGGCTTCCTAAGGAGGGGGCTCCCACATGCTCTGTATTGGGGGAGATTTCCTAGGGAGGCAGTCTCTCCATGCTGTGTATGGGAGGGCTTCCTAAGGAGGCAGCCTCTACACGCTGTGTATTGGTAGGGGGACTTCTCAGGGAGACCCCTCCATAATTTGTATCTCCCACCCCTTCATCTCTTCCAAAGAATACCAGCACATCCTTGGCAATGGTCACCAGTTTTTCTACAGAGCAATGTCTTCCCGATTGGATGGTGACTATAGACTTGTAGTGCAATGCAGTTGGTGGCAGGGAAGGCAAGCTATTTCTGCCTCTGGGATATGGCTCCTCTCCCTTTGTCCTGGGAAAGCAATGTGTCCCAATGCTATACAGTTGTTCATATGCCAATGGCCTGTTTTCCGATCATTTCCACCCGTGGTATGTATAGCATGTAACTGAAAACCAAGGCCTCCTCTCCAAGAATGGTGCAGCCTCGGCGCCAGAATGAAACTGATGGGAAGACTTAGCTCCTGCTGTACGAGATCGCCCAGGGATAAATTACTTTGTGTAATTGTTGGAGCCTTGCAAAGGCCTAATGGAACGAACATGTTGTTTTCCACAGCCGTGGGCATGGGGAGTCCGCAGAAATACTCTGCTAAGATTTAAACATGTGTGAGGTCGTCAGTCTGTTGACAATGAGAGAAATTAATTTGAATGGCTGATAAGGAAGGAAAACATACACAATGAATTAAATTTAATAGACTGAAAAAAAATTCGGTTTCTCCTTACGATTTCCATGTGGGAATATGTCAGACTTCATTTAACTCAAATACCTACAGATATGAAGGACTGCCGGGCTGTGGCCTGTCGGGGAATTCTCTGCACAACACTCTGGTGCACCATGGACAATGTTTTGGTGTGTCTTACCTTTTAATGCGGAAGGTAATGACCTGTGTCCTCAGTCAGATAAGGTGGCGGGTTGTCAGCAACAGATACCACAGACATTGTTCCCTTTCACTGTCCCTTGTGATCTGATGGTCCCGTGATGGACCTGGGAGTCCTGCAGGAAGCTAGGGGATTTGTGCCCCTCTGAAAGAAGCTCTGATCCCTGATGATAAAGTTAGGTTTCACAAGGAATGATAGCGATTTTCTTTTCAATTTCCCACACTTACCATTCAGTCACAGGAAACAGTGGCATCAACAATGTGGTTCCCCTTCCATCTCTCTCTCTCTCTCTACGTATTTGGTTAATAATAATCACTTCATTGCTTTTGTTTTCATTTGAATGTTTTTATTCCAAGGGGATCATTAAAAACAAAGCAAATTATACTTGCCCCCCCCCCCCAACCTGGTGAGTTAAATCAAGCATGAAACACATCAAATTTCCTGTAGAGTGGATTTTTGGGGTTTTTTGTTTTCTTTTGTTTTGTTTTATTAATTTTATTGAGCTATACATTTTTCTAAGCTCCCCTCCCTTCCTCTTTCCTCTACTTCTCCCCTCTCCCGTGGTCCCTATTCTACCAATTTACTCAGGAGACCTTTTCTTTTTCTACGTCCATATACGTCTGTCTTAGGTCCTCATTGTTGTCTAGGCTCTCTGGGATTGCAATTTCTAGGCTTGTTTTCTTTGGTTTATTTTTTAAAAATTACTTAGGAGTGAGGACATATGATAATTGTCTTTCTGGGTCTGGGTTATCTCACTCAATATTATGCTTTCTAGATACATCCATTTGTCTGCAAATTTCAAAATGTCATTAATTTTTCTTCTGTGTATTACTCCATTGTATAAATATATCACATTTTCCTTATCTAGTCTTTGGTCGAGGGACATTTAGGTTGTTTCCAGCCAACAAGACAAAATGGCAGCCTACTGAATGGGAAAAGATCTTCACCAATCACACATCATACAGAGGTCTGTACTCCAAAATGTACAAAGAACTCAAGAAATTGGTCATCAAAAAAAAAAAAAAAACAAACAACCCAATAAAATAAATGGAGTACAGACTTAAACAGAGAACTCTCAATAGAAGAATCTAAAATTGTGGAAAGACACTTAAGGAAATGCTCAACATCCTCAGCCATCAGAGAAATGCCAATCAAAACAACTCTGAGATTCCATCTTAAACCTGTAAGAATGGCCAAGATCAAAAACACGGATGACAACTTATGCTGGAGAGGTTGTGGGGAAAAGGGAACACTTCATTGTTTTTAATGGAGTTACAAGCATCTTAAAATTTTGATCAGTTTGAAAAAGACTAAGAAAATGAACACAAACATTTAAGTTTAGCTATCACTATCATTTGGGGAGCATCATTCCACATGTGGTTCTCAGCAGAGATGCAGACAGAAAAATATAACAATAATCCTGAAAGAACCTTAAAATGTAAAGCAGCATATATGATTTTTGAGATCATTAATTCACTTGACTTTCATTTCAAGTTAACAAAATAGGACCTTCGGTTCTAAAAGAACTGAAATATGGGTAAGTGTTCGCCAAGAAATAAGGAACCTGAACACACCCGAAGTCAAGAACGAGATGACGGTGAACATTGAAGGGTGAGGTGGCAATGCACTATGCCACCTTCTTGATATTCAGACTTTATCTGTCAGCTTTTTGCCATGGGAGATGAGGAAATCCACACATCTCATCCTCTGATGCTCCCTGCCCACTACAATTATATAAACAATTATGTACATTATTAAGGCTTATAACATCTGTCCTCTTCTGGGCAATATTAATTTCCATGCTCTCATTACTGTATCGACATTTGACTCAAGAGAGGGCTCAGCTCAAATCTTTTTAATGAAGGTTCTCCATTTCCAAATCTCTCCTTTGATTGCTCAATACCTGTTTGGCTCTGGGAAGCCATAGCTGCCCCTCTCACTTGCGACATGGTTTTGCACCTCAAGTCTAAGAAATGCATTCATCCTGTTCCTGAATATAAACATGGTCTAAATTAAAGAAAATGCTATTATTCTATTATTTTTATTAGTATTTGAACTTTCTGGCTGCTGAGCTATTCCTTCCATTGAGCTCTTGGAAATATCCCAGCCTTTTTTGAAAGATTGATTTCTTAGTACTGTTGGCTATATTTTCATTTGTGAGCATTTTAGACATTAGTCCCTTGTTGGTGTTAAATGTCAGACATCTCCTCCTAATCTATCATGTTTGTTTGTTTAACTTTGCACATAATCTTCTTACTTGAATAGAGATCATTATTTAACCAGATCAATTCATGCACATTGTCAGTGCCTTGGAGTGTATGTTAAAGAAGTTCCCAGTCCCAAGGTTATGGAATTCTGCTTGTGTATCACTTTGTTATGGTTTCTATACTTTTGAAACCCATGGTGATATCTTCCATTATCTAGGAGTAGAACTCACGCCAATGCATAGTGAGCCAATTTTACCAAAATCACTGGACACTCGATTGTTTTAAGGAGCCAACTTTAATATAGAAAAAAACACAATAACGTTTGTACCATTTTCTCATGTCAGTAACATAATTGTGTTTATTACTGCAATTTTGATATATGGTCTCTCTGTCAAGATAAGTATTCTCTATGTTTCTTATTCATTTTTCCATATTGAAATTACTGTTCTTTCAATTTAATCAAACCATCAAATCAGGTTCTAGAGCAAGTTCACCAATATCCCTTACAAAACCAGCTGGAATTCTCATTGTGGTTTCAGTGAATTTTAAATTGTTCACAGAATAATTGATTACCTCTTAATATCCTGTGTATCTAAGTATAAACACCATTCATTATTATATTTTAGACTCTTTAGTGGATACAATTTTTTCACCACAAAGGACTTAGGGATTCTCTTCTAGTTCCTTACACTTCATGATAAGGAATGATCCTCTAACTCCTAGACTTGTAGTGGTTCGTTTTAGAAAAATACTATTCTTCTGGGTGGTTTTGCCTCTCTCAACTTTATAAAACCTTATTATAAATCTCATCAGCTGTCGTTTGCTGATTGTGGTAGCTTTTCCACGTGGGCAATTATATCATCTGTAAATGATGAGCTTTGTTTTCTTTGTCTCTTTTTCCCCTTAACTCCTTTCTTTGTGTACACACATGAATGTAGGGGCGGACCTTATTGTATGGATGGACATGTTGGTATAGACACAGCGATAGTGCTGCTTATTGTATGGTCGGACATGTTGGTGTAGACACAGCGATAGTGCTGCTTAGGATTTTAAGAAAACTTTGATGGACATTCCCTACCTTTGGTTTTTATGAACTTGAAAATATTGAATATCTGTCTGTTCCTCTAATTGCACGGTCCCAAAATGATTGTACAAAACCTTTTTTCCCCTTGAAAGGCATTCCTGTATCACAGAGCTGCAAGTGTTGCTTCAGAAAAATCTGAGAGCAAATTCTTTCGCTCCCCTGGAAGTGCTTTTCTTACCCCTCCTTTATTGGATATCTATAGTCTCCCTCCTTCTTCTTGAAGTTCAATGGCTTTCCACGATGTATTTTGGCCTTGATCTTTCTCTGTATTTTTTTCCTGAGGAAAGATCTGAAGTGTCAAGTCTTTATTTCAGGCATTTCCCCCCCATCATATCTTTGAACACTTCTTTCACTGTTCATTCTGAATACCACTAATACTCACTGGGGGCTCCTTCTTACTTCCTGTGTTTATACTCAACACTACAGACACATAAAGATCTTTGCTAATTCCATTTTGTTTTATGTAACTTTAAGCATGACTTTGACCGTTAATTCAAATTTTGTGGCTCTTTATGCGTCTTTCCATTTTTTCTTCTTGTCTAAGCAGCCGCTTGACATTTTATTTTATCGTGTCAACTTTACACATCCTTTGAACTTCCGTGTCTTTCTCGGCTCTTTTCTTTGGAGCCATTAGACTGCACCCTCTTTGTGGTAACTGATAACTACCTGTTCTGTGTCTTTGTTGCTGGGGTACTGCCTGTCATAATGTCTGACACCAGCCATTTTGACTCCTTTCATTTCCTTCTCTCCCGATATGTTCTGCTCAGCTGCTCTCCTGCATCCTTTCAGATGGTGGCTCATGTGAAGGGAAATTGACCGCCTACTGAAGGGGAACATACTTATGACAGCAGCAGGGTGATGGGAACTTGACCATCCTTGATCCTCTCCACTCTGCCTCCTCTGGACTGCTTCTCTCACACTGAGCACTGTAGAAATGTCTGTGTGCTATAGCCATTCTTTAGGTCATAACAGCGTGGTAGGGTTGTGTGGATCTTCCCTGAGCATCTTCTTCATCCAATGAATTTATAATTAATATAGATCTCTGTGTAATTTCTTTGGGGATTACCGGCTGTGTGAACTGGACAGGACAGAAACCCCAATAAGCAGGCCCTAATGTTACAGTTCACATATCTGGTATGTTTTTCCTCCTGCCCATGGTCTCTCATGTGACTTACAGAATTTTTCGTGAGTTTGGCTTCACTTTAGAGAGCTCATTGCTCAAATCTAAGCTTTTCTGTTTGTGTCCATTCTAGTCCCTTTTAGGGAGACTGAAGGGTGATTGTGCCCTACTTATCATCTGAGGGGGTTCATATTCTTTATTTTGGTTTGAGTTTAATATACAGCAAATGCATTTGTAAAGTTTAAATACCTGTTTTGTATAATTACAGTTGTGTTAAGAAAATAAGAACATGTTTATGTATGGCTCTCAGAGGTTGTACATTGCTGTTTTTGCTGCAAGTTTGTCTATCCAGGTTACTACAGTGTTCCCTACAAGCTTGGTCTTTGGGTCATGCTCAGGTGTCCTAGTCTGCCACTGGAAAAGTAACTGGACAATAATAGCTCAGTGATTGAGTGTTATTGTTAGGTTTGTAATTTTAGCTTAGCAGTGGAAAGGTTGGATACTTTTATCTACATTTAAAATTTGTGTTTTTGTTTGGACCTTGAAGGTACCTGATACAAGTGTGCTAAAACTTTTGTTCCCAGTGTGCTGCTATTGGGAGGTTCTGGAAGCTTAAGGTGGAGCCTACCAGAGGATTTTAGATCATAGCCGTCTCGCCTCTAGAGGGATTATAACATTTTGGGTATTCCCCTACTCATTTTCATTTCACAGCTAGTGAGGTAAATGCTTTTCCTATGTAGTGTGTTTCTGCAGTGTTACCTGCCTTGCTATAGAACCGAAGCAATGAGGCCTTGAATCCAGGGAGCCAAAACAGACTATCTTCATGAGTTGATTACTGAGGCTGACTTTATTATAGTGCTGTCTATTTCATTGCAAGGAACCAGATGACTTACATTTGACATAGAACCCCTAGATATCTTAAAATCCAGTCATTGAGAAACTCTTAAATTAAAAATGTGATATAGTGCGCCTCAGTGTATATTGTAAGATTATCCAAAAAAACCTAATAATTTAGATCTGGTTGTATATCTAATATAGATTAATTAACAGAGAATGTGGCCTAGATAGTTTCTAGATAGCAAGAATCACTGGTAAGGAAAAGAAACACAAGGAGTAGTTAGAGTAAGAGAAGAAAGAACAAGGAAGAGGGGAAGGAGAAGGAGATGGTAGGAGGTCAGCCCTTTGCCTTGCGTTGGGACAATCCTGGTGCCTGTCTGACCTAGGTTCACAGAGTAGACTAGGGTAGAATTTATTGGACTTGGGTTTTTATTAAAGGTAGAGAAATCAGGCTTTTGTAATATACTTGGTAAGAGATAGACAAGTTTGAAAGAAGTCTGATTTGAGAGTTTTCTTAGTTTAATTTCTTGCGTGAATAGTGACACCACATACTTACTATAAGTAGTTGCTGTGGCTGAACTCTATCTTCTTCAAGATGGTAAAGCCCCAATCTTTAAAGTAACTTCTCTTGGCACAGGGCCTCTAGGATCTACTAATGAGACTGTATGATTTATCTTTATCTAATTGGATTGGTGGCTGTGTAAGAACAGATCTCTCTGTCTCTCTCATTTTCTCTCTCATTCTCATTTTCTCCCTTGTACTCTCTTCCTCTTACCCATCTCTCTTTCACACCCCCCTCTCTGTGTCCCCTCATGATGGGTTCATGTGTGCACCAGGCAAAGGTAGCTACTGTCAACCTAAAGAAGACAGAATGTTCTGAAACAAAACCCATCCCTCTGGTATTTTGACCTTGGATTTCCAGCTTCCAGACTATGAAATCTAAGATTATTTTTTGTTGCGGCAACCAGATTTCAGTACCTGTCATAAAAGCCCCAGTAGATTACCATAGCAATAAAAGAAAATGTATCTTTTATTTACCTCCTTACGTATTTTGAGGAAGTGTTATTAATCAAATAGTTTGACTTTGGACAAGTTAAATTTCACATTCTATTAAGCATGCACATGGTGTTTTTTAATGGCAAGCAATTCAGGGGAAAATACTAACATCAATGAAAGTAAACTAGTACTAATTTATTAAAAAATGATAACAACAAAACCATAACAACTCTAGAACAGCAATTGAAATTTAGTACTTTCTCAAGGAAAAAATGATTATACAATAAAAGCAATTGCCTTGTTAAAGCTGCCATGGATTTACTCTACCTTGACACACATTTTTGCCTGGAATTGGGGTCTGGAAATTGGCATCTCTTCACCACATTAGTTTCCCAAATAAAAAACATGTTCCTAATATATTTCATTTAAATCAGAATGTTCCTGAATTTGCAATTTGAATAAAGATTTACTTTATGTCATAAGTCTCCTATGAAAAGGATATAACCAAGAAAGAAGCCCAAGGTGTTCAGGATAGTAAATTTCATTAGAGACTCAGGGAAAATATCTAAGGGAATTGTCTTCCTCCAGCTCTGATAGGCCAACAATCTAAAGAATTAGACACATAATTGGGCATGAATTTTAGCTACTGTTCCAACTATGCTGTATAACAAGCAGTCTACATCGAGTGCAGACAGGAGAAGACATTGTTTTCTTCATGTGAGTTTGGACTCTGTGATAGCATCTGTGTTCTTGATTCAGGTCTTCTCCATGTATTTCTTCTTCTAAGACTTGTACAGCAGGGACAATGTGACCTGGTAGGGCAGGAAGGTTTCTTTATAGCACTGATTGAAAATCTTAGACATCTATTGGCCACAGGAAGTCATGAGAAGAGACCCACAACAGTGGGGCAGAGAGTGAGAGCCTCCCATGGAGTGAAGCTATTTTCTGGGTGTAAATTTCAAAAGTGAGGACAATGGCCTGACTTACCCCCACTGTTAATTTTTCTTGGCATAGAAGGTTAGTGGTAACTGTCTTCTACTATCATACCTAATGTGTCTCTGGTATAAATCCACTGTTTCCCTCATCACTTCAGGCTTCCTTGAGAAATTTGTTCCTCTTGGAGGAGACACAGTTTCCTAAATAAGTTTTTAACAAAACTAAGATAAATATTTCACAAAACAAAAAGTAATAAGATCCAGAACATTCTGAGTGTCTTTCAGATCAAGGCCAGTCAAACATTAAGTCTGTCTGGCTTGAAGTAGTGAGCATGATTGAAAATTAATTCTTATCCCTTATTTATGACAAACAGTAGAATAGCACCAATAAATTAAATTGCTCTGAGACTATGCTCAAAGGATGACTTTTAATTTTTATAGGTCATACAGAATGTTACATATGACCTTTGAAATTATTCACTAGACATGAATTATAGTATTACATTTGCAGATCCATGAGTTATAGTATCACATATGCAGATCCATGAGCTTTAGCATCACATATGCAAATCCATGAACTATAGTATCACATATGCAGATCCATGAGCTATATATAGTATAACATGTGTAGATCCATAGTATTACATATACAGATCCATGAACTATAGTATCACATATGCAGGTCCATGAGCTATATATAGTATCACATATGCAGATCTATCCTTCTTTCTACTTCCATGTGGTGAAATGAATTTGGTAGGCATTCCTCTTGTTGATTTCTTGCTTTAAGAAGCAGTTTACCTTAACCAAATAGTTAACTGGATATGCACATTTTAACTGTAATACTATAGCTCATGGATTTCCACATGTGATGCTAAAGCTCATGGATATTAAAGCAAGAATACATTAATTACATTGTAATTACATTGTAGGTGTTTTTTCAAAAAAAAACAATCTCACCACCATGTATAAAAGCATTTGAATACCTTGTTTATCAAACCCACTTTGTAATGCCTGGCTTAAATTACTTTAGACTATCTTATAATTTCTCTGTTTATGAAGCAGGATTCATGCTAAAAATCTTTTATTTCAGAAAAGAACAGGTTTCTGTTATGGAACATTATTCCCACACCCAACAGTACAAAGTCCTTAGAAAACATTTATTTTTGGTTGAGATGACTTTAAAATAGAAAAGGAGTTTATGATCCAAATATGTGTTTTCTATTTTACCCATTTTATTGGTAAGTTGTCTAAAATGATAAAGCACTTGTTTAAAAGCTATTTACTTTGTCCAAGGTAGTGGAGTTCATTCTCTCTGTGTGTTCTTAGGGGAAAGGCATGGACAGGCAGAGAATCCTTGGTGTCTACAAGGTGAATGCTGCACTTGATCATCTTGTTAGTGGATGGTGGAGCTTAGTTCTCTTTGATGTTAAAATCTTCCTAATCACTTGTTAAAAATGTGTATATCAAGAAAATAATCAAGCCCATTAAAAATTGGGGTACAGATTTATACAGAGAATTCTCAAAAGAGGAAAACAAATGAATGAGAAGCACTTAAAGAAATGTTTAACATCCTTATTCATCCTGAAAAGGCAAATTAAAACAATTTTGAGATTTCATCTTACACAAGTCAAAATAGGCAAGATCAATAAAACAAGGATGCAGAGTAAGGAGTGCATTTATTCATTGCCAGCGGTAGTGCAAGCTTGTGCAGTTACTGTGGAAATCAGTTGGCAGTTCCTCAGGTGCTGTGGGATAATGCTTTTGTGCACTCTAAGGATTTGTCACTCATATTGGTTTAATGAAACACTGATTGGCCAGTAGCCAGGCAGGAAGTCTAGGCAGGGCAACCAGAGTAGGAGAATTATGAAAAGAGAAAAGGTAGAGAAGTTGTCACCAGCAAGATGCAGAGGAAGCGAGATGAGAAGGCCTCACTGAGAAAAGGTACGAAATCACATGGCTAAACATAGATAAGAATTATGAGTTAAGTTGGGTTTTTTTGTTTTGTTTTTTTTGGGGGGGGGTGTTAAGTTGTATGAGGTAGTTAGTAAAAAGCCTGAACCATAGGTCAAACAGTTTATAATTAATATAAGCCTCTATGTGTTTATTTGGGACTGAATAGCTATGGGACAGGATGGGACAGAAACTTCCTTTTATACCCAGGAAGATGGAAAGTGTTCTTATGATTGTGCAATCCCTCTCTTAGACATATACCCAAAACTCCCATCATCCCACTACAGAGATGCTTACTTAACCATGATCACTGATGCTCTATTCCTAATAGCCAGAAATTGGAAACCACTTAGATGGCCATCAGTAGGTGATCAGAGAAAGGAAATATGGTACATTTACATAATAGATCATTAACCAGCCATTGAAAAATGAAATCATAAAATTTATAGGTAAATGAATGGAGCTAGAAAAAAATATCATTCTAAGTGGGGTAACTCAGAAAGGCACATGTAGTGTGCATTTGTTTATATGTGAATGCTAGCAATTAAATCTTTGTTGAGAAAGCTACAATCCATGTAAGAGGTTAGGTATAGAGTAAGGGAATAGCACGTATAGCTTAGGTATAGAGTAGGGAAATCAGGGGGAAGAATGGAGCACCCTAGGAAGGGGTAGCAAAAATAGATAGCTATGGGTAAACAATAGTGGGCACAGGAATGGGTGGACCAAAATGGGAACCAAAAAGTAGGAGTAAGTAGGGAATATAAGGAAGAACAGCTAAAACTAAGAACTATTTGAGTAGTATGGAAACCTAATAAAGTAGAAGCTTCCTAAAATATATACAGGGTATCTAAATAGAATCACCAAATAATAGGGAGACATAACCCCAACTGGAAATCTCTTGTCAGTAAATGAGCCTTACAGTTCCTGGAATGGGTTACATCTAGTTAAATTATTAACCAAAAGCACCCTATGGGAACCCCTAAATAACTCAGGCCATTGTCGAGGCTCTTGGTTGTTCTCCACAAACTGACAAGTTGTAGATGGAAGTTTTTGTCCTGCAAGCTGCTCCCAAGTAACTACACAGAGGCTTGGTATTAATTATAAATGCTCAACCAATAGCTCAGGCTTGTTACTAGCTATTACATTTAAATAACCCATATTCCTTATCTATGCTTTGTACCTTTCTCAGTAGAGCATGCCCATCTTGATTCTCTCTGTGTCTGTCTTCACATGACTCCTCTGATTCCACCCTTTTCCTTCCCTGAATTTTCAGTTTGGCTTTTCTACTTAACCTTATGCTGTCAAGCTATTGGCCAGTCAGCTTCTTTATTAAAGCAATCACAGAGACATATAGTCCCACGGTGTAAAGGAATATTCCACTTAAGATCCTGTTGTTGAAGTCAGCACCTATACAACTCATGGAACATGGAGAAGTCAAGTTGGTGCTGCCTAGAACCTTCACTCCTACTGCCTAGTGTTAATTGTGCCAGAAGGTACTTGTAGACCATCAAAGGAAAAATATGAACACCAAACCTGCTACAGACTCTTTGATCCATAATGATGGCCTATATGCAAGGTGTGCTAGTTCAATAGTGGCATAAAATTTGTTGAAATAACCAACCAACCACTATCTGACTGCATTTACGGCCCACTCCATGAGATGTAACCCCATCTCAGGCACTGCTCATGTGATCAAGAATCTAATATTAGATATGCCAGGTCAATAGAGGAAAACCAAGTACAGCTGTTCTATAAAAGAACATAGCCATAAAATGACTTCTAATGGCATTCTGCTATACTCATAGATCAGTGTCTTGATCAGCCAGCATCAAGATACTCTTCCTGTAGAAGATGGGAACAAATAGAGACCCACAGACAGATAATGAGCACAGAGCAAAAGACTTTGGGATACTCAGCCCTAAATGGGATGTCTCTATCAATTCCCTCCTATGAGGGCCCAGGGAACACTGCAGAAGAGGAACTGGAAAAATTGTAAGAGCCAGGAAGAATGGAGGACACCAAAGAAACACAGCATTACTGGTACACATAAAAACTTAAAGACTTTGGACACACATTTCTATTTATAACACAAACTCTATCTGCAATTGATAATGACTCACAAACGAAAAATTAGTTCTCTTAAACAGAGTCACATGGGATACAAACTATTTTTAAGGACAGTCCCAATGTCTAGTAGTAGAAGGCCAAAGCAAAGTGAACTCAGTGGCATCTTTGGAGGTTCTTTGCCTCAAAAGTTTAGACAGGGTAATTTTTAACCTTACAGGTCCTTTGTATAAATACTGTCACATCAGGTTTTGTATTTGTGTGGGATTTCTGTGTGTATGGACACATGTGTCTCTGTGTCTATATGTGCTTCTCCTTTTATTTCTTTAACTGTTTTCCTTCTTTTAGTTTTTTTTGTATTTGTTTTATATTGTTCCATTACTAATCCTTAGATGCATGCTGGTCTTCTAAGGAGAAACAGAAATAGAAAGGGTGTGGGTTTGGATGGGTAGTGAGATGGGGAGGACCTCAGAGGAGTTGGGGAGGATGAAACATAATCAGAATATATGTCGTATGACAAAAATCTGTTTTACATGATAGAAAAAGGAGAAAATTGGTGGAGTGTTTCATGGTATCTCCTGGAGAGTGTCACTCAAGGACGTGTTCTCGGACCTCAGAGGAGTTGGGGAGGATGAAACATAATCAGAATATATGTCGTATGACAAAAATCTGTTTTACATGATAGAAAAAGGAGAAAACAGGGTGGAGTGTTTCATGGCATCTCCTGGAGAATGCCACTCCAGGACATGTTCTCATAGATCAACTTTAAGATTGGCTTTAGGGGCTTGGTCTTATCTCTGTGTTTGAACATCAGTGTGTGCACTGAGACCTCATATGGTCACCCACGCTGAGGAGCAGAGGGAGAAATGGACACTTGGGAGGTTCGAGGAGGGATACTTCAAGTTTCTAAGGGCATGGCTGGAAGTGAGCGGCTACTGTAGATCTACAAAATGAGTGGAAATAGTTCTGCCCCTGGGAAATTGAAACTTGGTTGGTGACACAGTGTTTGTTTGTCCTTAAATAGCTTAGGAGACTGTGAGGTATAAAGGCTACAAGCGCGGAGTCTGGAGTCAGGCCAAATGAGCTGATATCCCACCTGCCTGAGTCATTAGCTGTGCAACTTTAAATGAATTGCTTAATTTCATTGTCTCAATTTCCTCAGTTACAAAGCATGAGAAACATAACGCTGTAAAATTGTTCTCAGAACAAAATTCCTGGTCCTACTGACTAAATAATGCTGAATTACAGATGCGCGCTCTTAGATCTTGATTTGAAAAATTTTAGGGCTACTTTTTGATATTTTAATGGTGTGTGAAGTAAAAAAAAATTAGTTACTTTTTTTTTTCTAGTTTTCCCTCAGTATTTCTAAAATGGTAATTCTATTGCAGTTAGTAATTAGATTGATTACTCTTTACTATCCCATTTGAACCTCTATTCTATATTTCTTGAACTTGGGTCCAGTTCATTATTTCTAACAAAAAGTAAGAAAATAGCAATCTTTAGACTTCTCTGCATATTTTCCTCTACTGTCCCGAATCTGTAGCTTTATCATTATTTTCATACCATCAAGACTTATGATATTAGCTTGCCTTCCAAAAACAAATTGTAAATATTTTGTTTGCCTATCAGACAACTCTACACTAACTTACAATGCTTTTAATATTTATATTCTTATACAGATGTGCCCTTTAGGGGGATCCCATAGGAACTGAGCCTATAGACATTGGGAAGTCAGTATCTGTCACTTTATAGAATTCCAGGCTTTAGTATCGAGTCTATACTCATCTTAGGGATATTATAAAATATTTTAAAAAGCAGGCCACCTTTCTTTTCTTTTGTTTTTCGAGACAGAGTTTCTGTGTTGCTTTGAAGCCTGTCCTGCAACTAGCTCTGTAGACCAGGCTGGACTTGAACTCACAGGGATTCATCTGCCTCTGCCTCCTGAGTGCTGAGATTAAAGGCGTGTGCCACCACTTCCTGATCACATTTTAACTTAATTTCTTATAGCTTCTTTAATTAATTTTATAGTATTTGTTGAATAGTTTAGGGACATTTATAGTTACCATATATACTACTGTATCAAAATACCAACATTAAGAGTACCCCAAGCCTTGCCCTCTCTGAGGAGAGCATGGAATGGGGGAGATGGGTGTGGGGGTGAGTTGGGGGTAAGTGGAGAGATTAGGAGGAGGGGAGGGAGTGGGAACTGGGATTGGTATATAAAATGAGAAAAGATAGGTTTGTGTTTTTTTAAGTAGTATCCCAAGAAGTGAGTTTATGTGTGTGTGTGTTCCTGTATCTGCTGAATATCTTTGGACATTTTCTCTATACCCTATCTGGTTTCCATCCTAGTATGAGTGGGTATTGACCCCATGTCAGTAATGGAGCAATTTTCACAAATTTCCAAAGAAATATTTCTTGTTTCAAGAATCCTTGATCTTATTATTATTTAATTTGGGGTGGGGGCAGTTATTTGTTTTTATCCTTATTCAAGAACCAGACACTGCTGTGGGTACTTATATAGCATTTGTCTATAAAAGAGACCGAATATGAAACTTGTAGAACTTGCATTGCTACCAAGAAGACCATAAAAACAGTGGGCGAATTTCATAGACATGTTAGATGCCATTGACTCTTATAAAAAAAAGAAAGATAAGAAAAGAATCAGCTGTCTAAATAAACAAACACGCCAGAGTAAAGGCACTGAAAAGAGAGTCCGGGCAACTTGTGCAACCTGCAGTGGATCACTGGGCTGAGCTCCCAAAGTCCAGTCGAAGAGTGGGAGGAGTGAGAATATGAGCAAAGAGGTCCAAACCATGATGGGTTCATTCACTGAAACAGCTTACCTGTGCTAATGGGAGCTCACCAACTCCAGCAGAACAGAGAAGAAACCAGAATACAGCCAAAGTAGTCCCTCTGAATGTGGGTGACAGTCGAATGTCTGGGGCAGACTCTGGAGCCATTGGCAGTGACACCAGGATTTATCCCTACTGTTGTTCTGGCTTTTTGGGGAACCTATTTTCTTTGGAGGGATACCTTGCTCAGCCTGGATATAGTAGGGAGGGCCTTGGACATCCCCAAAGCAATGTTCGTTACCCTCTCTGAGGAGTGGATGGGCCATGGGGTGGGGGGGGGTAGTTGAAGGGAATGGGAGGGGAGAGGGAGTGGGAATTGGGATTGGTATGTAAAATGAAAAAAAAAAAGATAGTTTGTTTTCTTTTAAAAAATTAGAAAAAAGAGTGAAAGAGTAACATACTAATGTAGAAGCCCTTGAGGCTTTGGGGGACAGTTCAGAGTGGGTCACCTTCCTACATGACACGGCCTCCTCAGTCACCCTCTCCCTGTCCTTTTGTATTCTTGCGGTTCACAATAGGATGCATGCATCGTCCTTTGCCAAGGCTCAGAGTTTACATCAGGACTCCACTTTCAGGTTCCACCTTCTTGGAAGTGTTTCATGTGTCTTCGCCTTTCCAGAATTGAACAGAAGCATTTCACTGCTGACGAAGTCCCACATCCACCTGCTCCTGCCCTTCTTTGCCCAGAATGCCAAGTGACCTCTGAGCTTCCTATGGTCTCTGTAGTTTCTTCTTTCCTAGAATGCCACACAACTGGAATTATATAGTGTGTCAGCTTCCCATATTGGTTTTACTCATAAAAGTACATTTTAGGACTCCTTACTGAGTGCTACCATTTTTAATAGAGTGAGCAATGGTTATCCCAGCCATGAAGTTCATCTCTCATAAATTCAGGAAGGGTGCCCGGGAGGAACATTTTCTGAGTCCTAGAGTCCCTGTATATGTTAATGTTTTATCTTCACACTTAACTGATAATATACACTGGCATAGCATTCTAACGTGATGGTGTTTCCCATCAGTGCTTTGGATGCATTATCCCAGTATCTTTCAGCAGTTAGTGTCAATAGTGAAAAGTCTAACATTCATTACTTTGTAGGTAATTTTCTTTAGTATTGCTCTGGACACTAACGATCTTCCATTAATGTTGATTGCTCTGAAATCTCACAAGGCTGTGTCCAGATACTGGATCTTTGATTTTTAACCTAGCCTTAATAATCTTCTCCATTATTTTTGTTGTTGTTTGTGTCTTCTTGGCTTTCTTTTTTTCCAAATTGTTTGTGAAACATTGGTTATCCTCAGTTGAATATATTCTCTAATTTTATTTCATGTTTTATGTTTCCTTTTTCTCCATTGCCAAATATTGAATAATGTTACGATGTAGGTGGAGCCTGTTCGTTCTTTCCCAGCCACTCAGACCCAAAATAATTGCACAAAACCTATATTATTTAAAACACTACTTAGACAATAGCTTAAGTGTGTTGCTAGCTAGCCCTTATAGTTTAAATTAACCAATTTCCATATTTGATATTTTATAAATATATTTTATATTACATGGTTTACCGGTAAAGTTCCAGGGCACATCTGTCCCTTCCAGTAACTACATGACATCTCATTCACTCTGCCTTCTTTCTCCCAGCATTCAGTTTAGTTTTTCCACCTAGATCAGTTTTATTTATCTTGTTTCACCTAGAGGTGAATTCTAAACTATTATTGCTGTCTGCTAGGATAGAGGTTAGGGATTGGTACATATCTGTATATAATCACCCATCCCAGTTTATGTTACATAACTGCCCACTTGATTGGTAGAGGACTATTGACTTTGTGGATACCTTGGGTCTTCTCCAGAAATGTGAGTTTTCTCCTCGACAGACACCAGGGTCCACCAGCCACTGGTATGCTGGGGCAATGCCAAACACTCATGCATGTTTCAGGTCTATTTGATCTGCTTGCTCTCATTTGTTTTGTATATAATCTGTGACTTTAAAAGAAGTTTAGTAGAATGATTATCTGCCTAGTTAGAATGTTTTCGTTTTATTATCAAGTTGCCTGCATAATGTAGCATTAGTGGTTGAGTGTGGTGAGCTGCAGAAGGTGACACCATGCCTAAGTAAATTAATTCACTTGTTCCACAGCTTCTGGTTGCATAAGCATTGGGCCAGGCATTGTATTTGACTCTGGTGACAAAGCAGAGGCAGGGGTCCCGATTAAAGGATTTTATACTTTCGTTTGCAGGATGCATAAGTAAATCTATAGTTGCCACACTGTGGATGTATAAACTACCAGCCTCTTAGGGACAGTGTATAAAATATAAGGATAAGGACACATCACAAGACAAAGTGAATGAAGAGGTAAGGCTTTAATAGGTGGCTGGACTGAATTGGGAGAATTTTAGCATTAACTGAAATAAAGGACCATACAGAATGAGGACACAGGGTAGCTCAGCCAAAGTTAAGAAACTTTTAACTCAGGGGATGTCAACATGCTTGATGCGTAGATGTGTTTAGGGCACAAGGGAAAATGAAGGTTCAGTGGGCAAAAGCCCATGAGAACACAAGAGCTCAACCATGGGGTCTTGTGTGATGCTGCTAACATAGCCGGGATTTAATACGAGATGAGGCACATCAGTGGAGGACTGAAAATAAGAAAGTGGAAAGATCAGAATTGCATTCTAGAAAGGTCACTACGGATGTCATATGGAGAGACTTAGAATGATGTCCTCCCACCAGCACAGTGCTGTGGAACGGTTATTTTATTTCTGCTGTGATCCAGCAGTGATAAGGGCTGCAAACCAGCTTATATCTGTATGTTCTAATCCTCCCAATTTAGAAGTTATCAAAGGCAGTTTTCGAGAAACCAGTCATTCACTTCTCTGCTTCTACCATTTCTGGAGTCTAGGGGTGTGAGTAGCTAGTGACGTGGAACTGTGACAAAAATCTTTGTTTCATCATTGCTACTATTTCTGTATTATAGAGCAGTAAGCTGGATTTCTCCCTTAGTTGATTGCTTCTGGTAATAATGACCATCATTACAGCCATTATTCATTTTTCATCAGTTCATTGCAAATGCGGTAGTCATTTTTCCCATGATTCTTTACGTTACACTCTCTGGGGCAGTAGCTACTACTGTCATCTTCACCCTAAGGCATAACTAATCTGGATGGAGGTTTTCTTTAAGTGTCAAATGTGCACAGGATTTAAAAGGCTTAATAATGCAAGCAAGAAAATTGATTATCTGGAGAAATTTTTGTTGGCTACATATCAAAACCATTATATATATATATATACACACATATATATATGATAGCTTATTTATAAAGATATACTTATATATATACTTAAACATATATACTTATATATGTGTAAATTAAACATACATATGTATATTTAACACATACATATACTTAAATAAAAAATATTGAAATTATTTTTATATTTGAAATTTTCTAATATGAATATTAGCAAATTTCAAGTGAAATGTGGCTCACATTATATTTTTATTGAATAGTACTGACTTAGAAGACTCTTTTATGAATGAATAAAAACAGTGTTTTAATAAATTTTAAGCCCTAATTAATTTAGTCATATAATAAACATTTATTCAATACATTTGCACTCTAGGGGCAAATAAAATCTTAGCTCCATGGAGTTTTGTTTGAGTTGAGAGAAGAAGGCATGGAATAAACAAACAGACATGTAATAACTCTCTAGTTTTGATTTTCCAAGGCACTTCTGGGAAGCACGGGATTGTAAGTAGGTCAGAAGGCTCAGCAAGGCCTAGATAACATGGGAGTTCTGAGGAAGAGACAGACATGTGTACATCACTAGCCAGCAGAGGAAAGTAGAAGAATGGTGGCATTAAAAAGCTAGAGTGGAGGGCAAAGACGTGGTAGGGCATGCCTTGGTGAAATAGGCAGGATTGCCATCAAAGAGGAGTTCACAGGTGCCCAGGGCAGCCCAAGATGTTTCAATGAGTGTGCTCATATTCCACTGATGACAGATGGCCGTGGAAGAACACTAGTGTCCATCAAGACTCAACAGGAACCTCCGTTGGTCATTTTGTTCTCCATTGGGATGCAGGGCCAGTGCCCACAGCTCCAGGTTCACTTAAGAATGACTTTGATAAAGCAGTGAGATTGCTCATTGATTATTTCATGTCTTTTTTTTTCTTTTTAACATTCTTTGTAGTGAAGGGGGAAGTACATGTTAAATGCTTCCCCACTCTCTAGATAGAAAGCTCATCCTAAGAAAACTCATGGGGGCAACAGACTTGGAGGAGAATCCACAGAGCAGTTTTTTTCTCATGACCACTTGCAAATTATGATCACTCTCCCTCAGACATTTGAAAGACATTCTTCTCAGAGTTCAACCCTATCTCTTCTCACCAAGTCTTATCACTTTAGGAAAACACACATACTATTTGTTGTGAATCATAAATTTAAATTCAACAGAAAATTTAATTTTTAGAAAAACTGGTGTTTTCTTCTCAAACATGAGAGATAATCAATATTTTAAATTTTACTCATTAGATTGTTTGTAATATTGATAAACATTTTTATGCTCTGTCATAAGCTGTGAAAACATTGGAAGTTCTTTACAACCTCATGAACCATTGTTCCCAATGACTTATTGATAGTGCCAAAAAAACATCACTGTCTAATTACATATTTATCAGATTTAAAAACAGAGAAATATAGTGCTAGAGATCTAAGTGGAAAAGCATTTGTGATGTGTATGGTGAGCTTTGTTCAATTCCTGGGACCCATGTGAAAGAAGGAAGGTTGACCTCTAACCTCCACATATGCGAACACTTACACATACGACAAAGACAGAGGATTGTATTTGATCATAACTCACCTCGGAAACAATCTGGTTCTTAAGTAGTTGTGTTTTATCAAAGAAAATTATCAATGATTATCTGAAGACATTATTAGTTTGCCCTTTCCAACATAAATTTTCTTGTTATCCTTCAACCAAAATAACATTTAAATTTACTGCAGAAATGTGTGTGGTAAGTTAGCTGTCCTATTAAGCCAGCTATTAAGGAGATTTTCAAAGTGTAAATCAGGTCATTTTAAAGGAAGTTTTGTTAGGGAATTAGTATTGCTTCTTATCATGTAAGTATCAGTTTAACATTTACTGACTTTTCTATTTGTAATTGGGTTGGTAAATATGGTATTTTTAACAGCTGTCAAATATAGGAGTTATCAGTAGGACGTTCTACACAAAGCAAAGACTGAACAAGTCAAATCATTTGAAGATTATAATTGACAAATTATGATGGCCTTATTTCTGTTAATTTTTCAGATAAAGTTTGTGGCTCAGGATTTAGAGCCCTGCCTAGTTCTATTCTTCTCCCCTGTCGTGACCATCACTCTGAAGATCAGATCACTAGAGTCCATAGATAGCAGTTGAAAGATCACTAGAG
>NC_022019.1:31549594-31561647 GCF_000317375.1 Microtus ochrogaster
TAGAGTCCATAGATAGCAGTTGAAACCTCATGGCTATGATAGCAGGCAGGCATTCAGCTCACAGATTCATTTTTCCAGATATAAGATAGTTCTGGGTTTTCAAGAAGAGTGGTCCCTTATTTTACAGATACCCCAAAATCAAAGCCTCAAAACTTCATCTTAATTCTGCCTTTGGTTGCTGATCCTCTAGATCTGGTCCTTCCATTCCAATGTCTTTCAAACATTCCAACATCCTGTTTCTAGCTACATCTTGATCTTAACAGTCACACACGTACACATCTGGAACCAAATCCTGATCAGCTGTCCTGGCTGTGGTCTTTCCTTGTTGCTAATTTCCCTTAGGTGATTATCTGCTTCCCATCCCTCTTGAACCACATTTGATACAATCAATCTCTACCTAATGGTGTAGGAAATCTTTCTGTCTTTGTGTTGTTTTCATTGGTTAATCAAGAAACTGTTTTGGGCCTGTTGATAGGGCAAAACTTAGGTAGGCAGGGAAAACTAAATTGCATGCTGGGAGAAAGGAGGCAGAGTCAGAGAGAGATGCTATGGATCAGCTGCTGGAGATAGACATGCTGGGCCTTTGCTGGTAGGCCATGACCTCATGGTGATGCACAGATTAATGGTGATGGGTTAAATTAATAGGTAAGAGTTAGCCAATAAGAAGTTAGAGCTAATGAGCCAAGCAGTAATTTGATTAATACAGTTTCCATGTAGTTATTCTGGGGCTAAGCTAGCCGGGTGGCTGGGATGAACAGCAGCCTGGCCCTCCCTGAAACAACTGGCACCCAACGTGGGGCTTGAACCCATGACCCCGAGATTAAGAGTTTCATGCTCTACTGACTGAATAATAAACTAATAGGCTAAGCAATGATTTAATTAGTATAGTACTGTGTGATTATTTTGGGTGTAAGCTAGCCGGGTGGCCGGGAAGAACAAGGGGCCCTCCCTCCAACAACCTAACAGTCACCATCTTCAATCAGACACACCAAGTCATCGGGGTCTTGTCAGGGTGCCTATCTTATACTTGTGACAAGTCTGCATTTCAGACAAGTTTTCCAGGATTATAGTCCAAAGGCCCACTTATGATCCTTTAGGTACCAAGTATTTAGGCATTCTCATTGGTTACAAACATCTCCTCTTCAGAATAAAAATACCTTGTACTGGTTCTAGTGTTAGCTCTGACTTTTCTCCCTCTGCTCATTATTCCCAGTACCCTCATAGTTACATTAGTTATTCTAAAAAACATTGAATTTATTGCCCAAAAAGTAAATGACAGTAAACCCTTCTTACTCCTGTGTTATCTCCTCAGTTAGATTCTGAGAGATTAAAATTTTGCTGTCTGGATAATGAGGGTTTACAACTATGAGGGTTTTTTTTTTTTTTTTACAAATATGAGGGTTTTTTTTTAGGTGAAACCATGTTTTATACTTATCTACTTCCTGCTGTTCAACAAGCTGAAAAAGTAAGTGTTCTTTTTTAAACTGTAATATCATTATGACCCCAAGCTTTGGAGGAGTGTTAGGAGACTGCCTTCTTTGTACTGGATGCAACTAACATGTATTCCAACCCATGATAGTGGTATTCAGCTTTGAACCGTTTCTTGTATTTAATACTCTTGCAGTGTGGGTCAGCAGGGCAGAGGGCTGATGGTGATCCATTAGTGCTGCTATAGTCAGGGTCATCCTTTTACTTAAGACAAGGTCAACCCACTGGCCATCGTTACAGCAAGCAGTATGGAAATGCCAACTTCCTTGAGGGCACAAGTGTTTTGGCAAAAAAAAAAAATGCATTTGAGTAAGTAAAGTAGCACAGTGGCCAAAGGTCATGGGAACTAAAAATAAAGCTTATTTTGAGAACTCAGAAGGAACCTCAGCACTCAGGGGACGGCCAGAAGGGTCTTGCTTCTTCCACATGCATTAAGAAAACAGTGTATGGTTGTGTTTGAAAGACATAATTGACTGAGTCTAGATCTTCTGGTGCTCTACCCTACTGGTTCTGTGAATTAGAACAAATCACCAGGCACCAATGAGTTGTATTTTCGCACATGTGCATAGAGATTGTTAGTTTTGTTAGAGGTAAACATAGATGAGAAACACTAGATGAACTTGAGGCCCATGTGTGATCCAAAGCTATATACATTTCAACAGGTCGGCCTAGAACAGATGGCCAATAAGTGAGCTGTATACCCAGCAGAGACATAGACCACTCTGGGTTAGAAGGGAAGACAGTCAGGTCTCACCAGAAAGTTCCCCCTTTTTCTCCTTTGGAAAGGTGGGAATGGCTGCATCAAGCAGACTGACAGCAGCCTGTGCCATGCTTCTGGAGATGGGTTCTTACAACTGGGGTACAGGGGTGTCTACAGAGAGCTAACTGGGTTCTAGCCACACAGGCATGGTTTCATGTAATATTTAGAACTACATTTGGACATAGTACAGTTTTCTCAAAAAAATGAAAGGTTTTCAAGCTTTTTCTGCTATTGTGGTTATGCAAGTGTGCTGCAAACCCAGCTACTTAGCAATTAAGAAATATCAAAGATCTATGGGTTCTGTTGACGAGTATTTTTGGTGATTATTGGTAGGCAAGAAAGCCCAAAAGAATGGTGTCATTAGAAGCCTACATTGTTCTTGAAGGACTCAGAGCATTTTGGCATTTGGATGATGGTCTTCAGGAGACACACTATGCCAAGAGATCAAGAATGTCTTTTTCCAGTGACTCAAAAAAAAAAGCAAAACCCGTCACCTATTAAAGAAAGATAACATTAAGGAAAGTCATCTTCTGCACCGCTGTCACCTGCTGAAGAACTCCACAGCCTCTGCCCATGGTGGAAGCCTTTCTAGGAGGTCAGCCATCTACTGGCGGCACTTACAGGCAGGAGGTTACAAGCCTAACATAAGTTGCATGCTTAGTGTGGGGTTTTTCTGCTTCGCTTTCCTTTAAAGATAAACTGGGAGGCTAAAGTGTCAGTGTTTGTAGCTTCATTCTCTACTGTAATTGGATGATGTTGTTTGCATCGGAAATAGGAGCGAAGTGAACTGAAACTAAAATCTTCTTAACGGGGACTTTGATTCTTCCGGAGGACAGAGACGATCCAGCCTGATGAGTTATCTGCCCCTTCCAGCCTGATGAGTTATCTGCCCCTTCCGGCCTGATGAGTTATCTGCCCCTTCCTAGGAAAAAACCCGAAACGTCGTCAAACCCTTTACGTTTATTTACTTAAACACAAACTCCCCATTCCTCAGAGTTTCAAAAAAATGATTCTGCATGTTATTGACAAATAATAATTTAATGGACAGCCTGATTAGATGGGCACAATGAATTAGCCACCCGCCTGACAGCCATGCAAGCATTATGCTCTGTATCTGTTTACTCAGCACTGGGTGAAATGCAGAAGTCTATTGAAAATCAGATTTCCATGCTGCTTTGTCAAAGCAAATTTAATCACAGCCAGAACATGCGGCATCTGTCATTTCCACTTCAGAAAACATCAGTGGGGGCAGATCAGCACCAAGGAGCCTGGCTCCCATGGCTGTCCTCGGCTCACGTGAAAATTAAATTTAACTATAGATCTCTGATAAATGAGGCCGCTGAAGCCATCAAACACGATGACTAAGTGCTCAGTATTAAAGTCATCCCCAGAGGCCCCCAAACTGGAAGGAAGCAGTCTCATTTGATCTGGCCTTGAGGTCTTCGCCGGCATTCCCACCTCTGCCGTGGACAGATAAATATGGGCTTTAGCATACCGTCCCAGGGGGACAGAGAGTTCTTTTTTCTAGGAATCTTTATTTGGTCTTGAATTTTCCAGAAATTTCCATAAGAGCTCACATAGCCACTTATCCAACCCATCTTTATTTTTCTTGTATACCTTCCCCATTTCTCATCAGTCTGCCCTGCGTCAGGCGTTGCTTAACCAAGCCATCAAATGATTGTTGAAGTATGATTGCTTTTAAACTTCTTCTCTGAAATTCTTCCCCAGGCTCCAATTTATGGGAAATAAAAATATAGGTGCAATCTTGTCAAATGTCAGGACTGGAAGGTATTTGAGGGCAGGGAGCATATTTTATCAATACGTTTCTCTATCTTTAGACTCTGGGAATTATCATATGACCTATGGCTAAGACTCAGTTATTGAAAAAATAAGTAAAGAAAGTGAATGTCTGTGAAGCTCAGTCAAGCAAGCATTCAATCACAGGTATTAGAGCCACATATATTCAATATAATCAAAGTACATTACCTGATTGCATTGTTAAATATCTCAAGGGTAGTTATGTATCCCTACCTTCTTTGAACTCAGTTTTTATTGACTAGCTGACTAAATTGGCTTTTCAACACCTCTGTTTTCTTGTGCTTTAAAAATATACTTAGTCTTCTGTTCCATGTGGATTTATAAGGTTGACGTGCAAAAGTTTATTAATATTAATATTTATTAATAAATAAAGAACATGTGTTCGCCACCATTTATTCCATTTTCATTGGTCAATATTCATGTGTTCTCTGTTTACCATAGCTCAGTGTTGTCTGGAAAGATATGGGAAAACCTACATATAGAGAAAGCAAGCTCATAAGAGAAATGCGGAACAGATTACAAAGGCAGAGAATTTCAACATTAAGACTTGTTCAGTTGTAAATGGAAAAGCTTGATTCACCTGAGCTGTGAGCTGCAAGTCATGTGGGCAAAACTTCCTGGCTGCTCTGGAGAACGAAAGTATGTTTAGGGGCAGAATGGACACAAGGCCTAGGTGTAGCACAACTAATAAAAACCCAGATACAGATATTGGGGTTTGACCTAAAGGTCAGAAAAACAAAGCAGCCAGCCACTGGCTCTTACCTTGACCTCAGTCCAAAAAGGCGATCCTGCCTCTAGGAATCTCAGAACGAGACTGTGTGAGAGCTGTCTCCTTTTGTCTTATATTCTTCTCTAGTGCTGGAATTAAAGGTGTGCACCACTATCACCTGGTTTCTACGGCAAACTAGTGTGTCTAGTGGGATTAAAGGTGTGTGTCATTGTTGCCTGATCTGCAAGGCTGATACAGTGCAGCTGTTTTACCCTCTGAACTTCAGGCAAGCTTTATTTATTAAAATACAAATGAAATATCACTACACCAAGGCATAGAATATTAAGGGAAAATAGCCTAAATGAAGGTTTGGGAAGTACTAGAAATTTACATTGGTCAGGGTATAACTAACTGTGTTGGAGAGCCCTGAAGCTAGGTGTGGCTACACACACACACACACACACACACACACACACACACACACACACACAAGACTGGTTAGTAGAGGAGTGGACTTGGACAAGATTTGGTTGTCACTGCTCTGTAGGTAGCAACATATCACCATTCAATAGCAAATGTTCCCATTGATGGATTGGAGAAGAGCAGGGTGCCTTACATCTTTCCATCATGATTGACTTGGTGCAATAATTTGAAGTGTTACTAATTGAGAATATCTGCACAGCTTGAGACCACTCTACCTGTGAAGGTATATTTATAGCTCCTTTTGAACCTCATCAAATGCCAATTTAAAAACTTATAGTCAATAATCAAGCACATTTTAGCTCCCCTCAAAAAATTATGATGTACACTTGAGCGTAACCCCTCATACTTAAATTTTCCACATGAAACATTCAAAAAGTGTTTGGACTAAGAAAATACCTACTTTCTAAGCAGATTTACATGGAAATTTCTTGGAGTCGTTAAGAAAATTGTTAAATCGTTTTTCTGATATCTCTCAGGAACACTTAGAAGCTTGGGCAGAAATGGTTGTCTTTGGTCTAATCACATATTTCCAAAGGCAGTTTACAAACATGTTATTTCACTATTTACTAATTATATTTATTTGATACACCAATCACTTAATAGCCTCTGGCTGCATTTACAAATAGTATTGAAAAGGCTCCTGCTGTTACCTTATAATTTATTATAGACAACATGAAAACAAGATGCTCTCTCTGCATGCAGAACACACAGCAGCATGCTTTGAAGAAATCCCTGCACAGGTCTGAATGATCAATCACAAAAATCATTCTCGGCCCAGGCATTTGGTTTCATTCTAGGCAGTTGGAAATGATTGGTTTCCTTCTCAGTGTCTTGGTGAAGGGAGCTCTCCCCTTCCAAATGCCAAGATACCACTTTGCCTGACCATTCAGAGTCAAAGGCTAGGTTCTATATGAAAAGTCTTGGTGCTGGCTGTTTTCCATGTCTTTTGAGAATTATCTGAAATACCCAGGTAAAGGCTAGTCCTAAAATATCTCAAGTCAACAATGAATAATTCCTTCTTAGAAGATATTGAGAGAGGGGGGGGAGGAGGGAGGGGGAGAGAGAGAGAGAGAGAGAGAGAGAGAGAGAGAGAGAGAGAGAGAGAGAGCGCACAGAGAGTATCATATAGAACCCAGCCAAGCTACATGGCTTCAGAAAGATGCTATCAGACTAATTATGGGGTTGGAAGAGAATTTCCACATATCTATCTGTTGACCACCATTTATTTTAGCCTTTTTGTGTCTAATCAGTCATCCCTTAAACATCCATCAGGCACATTACTCTGTGTGTTAAGAGGCGAGAATCCACTTTGCAGCTCATGGACTGGTCTTTAGATGAAAGAACTCCTTTCTCACCTCCAAGATGTGAAGAATACTGTGTACCACAGGGTAGAGTTGAAAAGGGATCCCTTACCCACTGAGAGCCACTTTCAGGTTTGTTCTATTATACACCTTTTTTTCTTTTTCTGGGTCAGCATCTCCCTCGACTGTATTGCTTGCACACATTGACTCCTTGCCCTGTAGTTTTTAAGACTGTAAATACCTCTTGTGACAAAGAATGCAATCCATGTATCCTTTTAGCACGGACTTACTTAGTGGTCAGGGCTTACTAAATTCATTAAATATTAACTGAAACACGACAGGGAAAAAGAGTTTTCTGAGCCCAGATCAGTTAATTTAATTAATGTGTTTTAAAATTCAAGGACACCGATAAATAAATCAGTGTTATGACTGATAAATGGGCAGAGGTAGGCTGGATGCCAGAAGTCTGGTTTATGATTGAGAGTCTGAGGAAGGGTGCGTCTGTGTGCAGAAGCATGTACCAGGAGACCAGTTCATCATGGTAGACAAGGTGATGTTTCAGGAAGGAGGAAATGGAAGAGGAAGCTGGTAGATAAAGACTACCCCTTCAGCCTTATGATTCTGCAGAAGAGTTGGCATGACTCAGAGGTTATGTGTCATCTGTTATAGGTGCAATCAGGACAAATGCAAGTTAAATTGGGATGCTTATGCCACAAATTTCAAAATAAGGTGAAACGCTAACGATTGCTGGAGGTGCCTTGTCCTACCTCTTGCCGGAACAACACTCTGAAGGAATTTTACTACATGCTCCCAATAAATAACATAATTTTTGTAGAAAGAGTTGCTGTTTTATTATTCTAACAGAGTATCTGAATAATTTATGAAGAAATTCTAATCATACTTGTGTTGGAGCAAAAAGACGATGGCCATGGCTTTCTCTTGCCTTATATATTAATTATAGAGATATGCTGCATTATAAATTTATTAGCAACTTGAGAGAGCAAAAGAGCTTTGTTTTAAAATATTAGGAAATATCCTGGTGAAATATTCGAGTACATGGAATTGATTTTTAGCAATATTAAGATTAACATAGAAAATTCAAGACTTAAAAATTAAGAAAAATATGGTTGTTTGAAATATTTGACGTTTGCAACTTCTTTCTCATTGGAATTTGTAACAGTCCCACATTTTTGAGTGATTGTAGCCAATAGAAGATGTGGGTTAGTGGCAATCCTGATCTCCAGCTCACTGCTGTTTCCTCTTGAGATGTTATGCTTCCTTCTCTGTTTTTCCACTCCTTGGGCATGGAAAGAGGGTACTCTTAACTTATTTCTCAATAAAGAGTCTTTCCACAGAGAACTATGTCTCCTCCATCTGCAACAAAGTGTAGATGTCAAAGCAGGTGTTTTATACTTTGGGTAGAGTGGTTGGAAAATAGGAAAATAGAGAAAAGGGGAAACCCATGAATTCTGAGCAAGATTCTGTTGGTCATGGTTTTGCTACTTTTCTCTGTAAAGTTTGATCTCAGCTCAAATTTGTGTCTCTCCTAACCACCAATTTCCAATACAACACTGTTGAAGTGTGCACACATGTTACAAAGGCACTTTGTTAGACTTTTTGAAGCTGGTTTATCTTTGTTTTTTTTTAAAAAAAATCATTTTAATGTCATGGAAAAAGAACTCTGCGATGACTGGCTGCTCATCAATCGGCGCTAAGTCCCAGTGAGACCCCTCCTCTCTCCTACAGCCACAGTGATGCACTTTTGCATCACCACTCCCTGGAAAGAGTTGCTGCTCTCATATATTCTGCACTGCCCACGCTGCCTGCACCTTCTCTTTTGTGGCCTAAATGATAGTTGTGCAGAGTATTTTCCTGTAGCTCTGGGTCTGGATGTTCTCCTTTCAAGAACACACTTTGTTTCTTCACTCCCACGGTCTCTGAAATGCATAATGAACATGGCGTGTTGGTGACGGGTCATTGGAAAAGCCATTAAAGGGACAGTAAAGCTCTACATCATCTCTACAGGGCATTCTTTTTATAGTACCAGGACTTTGAAAGTTCACTCTTGGGTTGTCAGGAGAAGTTTCACATTTTCCAGCATGTTGGATTTTGCTACATGGGTCTGAATCTAAGCCTTAATGCATAACTGACTTTGGCAAGTTCAATCTGATTGCCGTTCTTGCCAAGGATTTTCTAGTATATAGTGTGTATTTATTGCTTATAAGCACTTTTGTGAAATAAATTCTCCTCTCGCCCTGAATATCCACTCTAAGATCTTTACAGAACTTAGTGATAAAGCTTACTCCCAGTGTCAAGTATTTATCATATCCCTGGGAGCCCAGGCATTTTTCTTTTTTTTTTAAATGTCCTCTTGTGTATATATGTTAGAGTTATTATATTTGTTAAATTCTAAGCATTTGAAGACCAGATAACATTTAGAAATGCTTTTCAGAGACATAATCCCTCATTCCCAACCCAGAGCTAGCTCCAAAATGTACCCATTTACAAATTAGTTTCTCCAAAGGAGCTCACTGGGCATACAAACCCAAGAAAGGGCACTCTGCATGTCCATCTATTGATGGCCAACACAAAATAAACTCAATGATGCTTTTAGAAGTGATGTGGTATTCCTCTCTGATGTGGGATTCCCCTCTGTATGCTGTGAATACAATTGGCTAATAAAGAAATTGGTTTGGCTTGATAGGGCAGCTAGGCAGGGAAAACTAAACTGAATGCTGGGAGAAGAAAGGAGGCAGAGTCAGAGAGAAGCCATGTAGCCCTGCTGGAGACAGACGCTGGACGGAACTTTACCCAGCAAGATACAGCCACGTGGCATACACAGAGTAATGGAGATGGGCTAAATTAATTTGTAAGAGCAAGCTAATAAGAAACTAGAGCTAATAGGCCAAACAGTGGTTTAATTAATACAGTTTCTGTGTGGTTATTTTGTGTCTGAGCTGCTGAGCCACCTGAATGAACAAGCAGCCTTCCTGCAACACCCATTTGTATGCTATAAATATGTTTTATTAATGTTGGCTAATAAAGAAGCTCTTTCGGCCTATGTCAGGGCAAACTATATCCAGGCTGGAAGAGATATATAGGAAGAGAGGGCAGAATCAGGGAGATGCCATGTAGCTTCCAAAGGAGGCAGATACCATGTAGCTTCCAAAGGAGGCAGATACCATGTAGCTTCCAAGGGAGGCAGATGCCATGTAGCTTCCAAAGGAGACAGATGCCATGTAGCTTCCAAATGAGGCAGATACCATGTAGCTTCCAAAGGAGGCAGATACCATGTAGCATCCAAAGGAGGCAGATACCATGTAGCTGCCCCGGAAGAAAGAGGTAACAAACCACGAGCTTCACAGTAAAATACAAAATAATAGAAATGGGTTAATTTAAGATATGAGCTAGTTAGAAATACACCTGAGTTATTGGCCAAACAGTGTTGTAATTGATATAGTTTCTGTACGATTATTCAGTTCTGGGTGTTCAGGAAATGAACCAACAGTCTGTTTACAAAGAAGTATTTTTGGCTCATAATGCCTTTTCTGGGCATTTTTTTTTTACATTGAATGGCTTTTGCTTATATATTTCAAGTTTTAAGTTTTTACATGATTTTTGAGTGCATGAATATATATGTCTATGTGTCTTTTTTCTTGGTTGTTTTTTCATATCCTGGTTGGTTTGTTTTTATTTTGTTAATTTTTCTAGCTGCCTGTTGGTTTTCCAATGACAAAGAAAGAAGGTGTGGGAATTTGTGTGGGTGGGGAAGTGGGGAGGATTTTGGATGATTTTGAGGAGAAGAAACCCTAATCAATATATATCACATAAAACATATAGCTATATTTTCTATTCCAAAAACAAGAAGAAAGAAGCATCGTCCTACCCTGATCCCCGTCTGTTGAATAATCACACTGCTTTCCAGTCAGGGGAGACTTGACTGACCAGTGTGGCTCACATCTGCTACTTAATTGTCAGCTGGAGAAAATCTTCTAATTGACATTTTAAGCTGTGCTGTTAATTACTAACACACCCTTATCCCTCAATGCCAGTTCCTTCATTTCATTCTGAATAAAATACAACATCAGTTGTGTTGTGTTTTATAATAAATCTCATGAAGAGATTGCTTCCTTTTTCTTTGCTTGGGACCATTAAATTAGCTGAAGGCATTCTTATTTATTTCTTGTTCTGAGGACCTTAAGGTATTAGAGTTTACATGGGGCCATCTGAAGGGAGCTGACAGCTGGCAGCAGCAGAATGGATGATATGTGGCTGAGCATAGAGTTTGAATGACCCCAGGAACAGATTAATCTCCATCTATACACAGATATATGTCACATATTACCTTAAATCTTGGATATACCCAACCTAATCCTTGGCAATAGGGAAGATATTCGAGGCTATTTAGTAAAAGGTTGACACTCTAGACACAAGAACACTCAGAGTCTCAAGTAAGAGACACCATTTTGTAAACACTTAGCCAATAGGTAGAATTGCTGGCAATAGACCTTGAGTCTGAAAACACACGGTGTCCTCAGTGTTGAGCAGTAGCCTCTCTTCCTGAAGATGATGGGCTCAACACAGATGGAGAACTGAAAGTTGCGTAGCAAAATTCAAATGATGGCAGCAGTGGACGGGAGCTGTAGCGCTGGGAGCTGAAATAGGAGTGGTAGCTATGTGTGTAGTGCTCACAGTAGTCGTCAGGAGACAAACACATGCTGTGGTTGTCCTCTGTGCTAAACCGTTCAGCCACATCTTTCTTTGTTGTAAGGAAACAGCTTGTTTCCTGGCTGTCCAGACTCCCGAAATAATTACACGAAAGCTATATTATTCAAATCACCGCTTGGCCAATCACTTAAGCGTATTGCTAGCTAGCTCTTATATCTTTGGTTAACCCATTTCTATTATTTTTTATACATTTTTGTTCTTTTTTCCATTTCTATTATTTTATATGTTACCATAAGGTTCATGGTCTACCAGCAAGGTTCCAGCTGGCAACTCACATCCATTCCCTCTGGTGGCTCCATGGTGTCTCTTGACACTGCCTTCTTTCTCCCAGCATTCAGTCTAGTTTTCCTTCCACTAGCTCTTCTCTTTTGTCCTATCACAGGCCAAAACAGTTTTCTTTATTAACCAATGGTATTCACAACATACAGAAGGGACTCCACATCATCTCTTCATAGACTCTCACTTGCTGTACCTGTTGGTTTAGAAGCACTTCCATAATTTATATGACTTCACTTGTATCAATTAATCTGCAACTTGTCAGGAGTAAAGATGGACAGTGTGTACATATTCTGAATGTACTTTCTTCTTGCTTCTGCTCTCAGTTTGCAAAAAAATCTTTTTTGACCACCTCTGTACTGTGTATGCCTTCATAGACCTGAAATCTTCAGACCCAAAAGATCCCCAAGAGCAGAAATTCTCTAGAACAAATACTTAGCAAATTATGTTTGAACATATATATATATATATATATATATATATATATATA
>NC_022019.1:31561747-31576104 GCF_000317375.1 Microtus ochrogaster
ATATGCGCTATGGTGCTTGACTCATTAAGAATAAAGCATGACAAACTTATTTCCACAAATTTGTATGTAGGACTACTAGATTTGCAAATTAAGAGAAAAATCATAACTCATGGGTATAGTATATCTTCATTTCATTGAAATATCCAGTAGATTTCCAAGGACATGGAAATACTTGTGTAAGGAGATTTTGGACAATGTAGTGGTAGTCTTTTGATTAAATGTCTGTATGCAAAGTTTAAGATCATGTCACCCTGAAAGCTTATCTTCAGCCTCATTTATGATTATGGAAATATATATCTGGAAAAAAATACCTCTCCCCCTTTCAGAGTAAAAGTCATCTTCTGGCATATTGAAAGTGCAGCTAGTGGTAGTATACCCTTTAATCCCTCAGGAGGTAGAGGCAGGCAGATCTCCTTGAGTTCGAGGCCAGCCTGGTCTATAAGAGCAAGTTCCAGTACAGTGCCAAAGTTACAGAGAAACCCTGTTTCATAAAAAAAAAGGGGGTGCAGCTTGCCCTCTTAGCCTGGAGCATTAGGTCTGGTTGCTTTCTGACAATCTCCAGTGACGACGCCCTGTGCTTGTTATATTTTCTCACTCATGAACTTCAGCAGAGAGGTTATCGTGGAAATGACCCATTCAATTCTCCCCCCCCCCCCTGACTCTTTAGTGCTTAGGAAGGAGACCTCTGCTCAAATTGGTTGAGAAATGGGCTAGAAAGGAAAGGACCACTAAGTTTCAAGGTTTCAAAATATCTCCATAAGGAAAATATTCTAGGTTTTTTGCTGATACATGTTCTTCATGTCCTTCTAGCCAGTGATGGTATCAAGAGAGTCTCTCTGTACAGTGTGAGAGAGGATAGGTGAAAGACAAAATCATAATTGTTAATCTCTATGGCCTTAAACTAGAAAAAATTAAAAAGATAAAATGTGCAGGAAGAAAAAAATCACTCTGCTGTTCCATTGCTTTCTTCCTCATAATTTGACTCCCTTGATGAAATGCTCCATGGGCAGGCTTATTCATGACAGGACCATCCATGGTAGGGCCTCTCTCTTACCATTCTCCCTACAGGTGATTTGAACACTATTCTCCAACAGTTCATTCGCCAGTACCCCACTTACTCCACTAAGAATGAACCCCCAAGAACAGTATTTAATCTTTTCTGCAAGGTCTGGTTAGGGTGAGGCTTCTGGTGCTATGTGTCTCCTCATCCTAATCCCATCCATTGGGCCATTCCTTGAATTCAGATATTTATACAACCCAAAGAAAAACTCACAGAGAAACAGAACAGTTAAAAGATGGTGGGAATCAGAAGAATTGTCTTCATAGATGATGAAACTCATCCTGTTGGCAAGAAAATCGTGTTCCAACCTCACAGATCACACCTGTTTGAAAGCCTTTATTCTTTCTAGGGAAACCACTGGGGAGATGAAAGACAGAACCATCCCCGAGTCTCCCTTCTCTACACATTCCAAGTCTTAGCTGTGTAAATATTACACAGGAGTTCTGCAAGCCACTCTGTTATCCCTCTTCAACCTGAGATCAGTCCAGTCTCTTGTTTAGGACATTTCTCTTGTCATCTTTCTTATGAGGGTGGTCTTCTTCAGGATCTAGTCTTTCTGAGTTCCAATTTCTCTTTTTGCAAGAAAGTATGGATAACTATGCAATAGTCACATAAAAATATGCTTACTAGTTTTATGCATGATACAAGTATGAAGGATAGAAAATAAAATTTAAAATATGTCTTCATATGAGTTATTTTAAATGCTATTGAACAGTCCAGGCCAGGAATAGTTGACAGAATCAATTTTTTTTTCTTAATAAGATGGAATGATATATTTCAACTATGGATATGAAACAGGACAAGGATAAATATAAAGTACTGAGCCATGAACCATATCTGTAGCAGTTCAGGATTAGGGAGACCAGGCATGACTTGATATTAAGTGATGTGAAAGAATTCCTTGAGTGCCTCTGTAGGCCATGAACCCATACTCTACCTGTAACTTGTCGTAGAAGCAAAAGGCAAAGTGTTTGGAGAAAGAGAGGATCACTGCCCTGTGTCTGTACTGTTGAGCTCAACTCTGAAATTTTGTGATTAACTCACTGCCAGGCAGCGCTATGAGTCAGAGGACAGCCAAAGCAGGGTGGCCACTATGCAGGGACATGCCCACACTGAATACCATGACACAGCTTTTCTGGAACTGAGGAACTTAACCCAAAAAGAGAAGACTTAGAGTTGACTTAGCAGGTTATATACAACAGGAGGTATGAACAAGGAAGGATGGGGAAGGGTCAAGGGCTGTAGCAAGGATCTGATGGCAGATAGACAGGGAATCTTAACCAAACACTCCCGTAATAAAAGATTATCTAGAAAGGGCACTGAGAATAATCAAGTAAAAATGTAAGCAGACGTACAAGATGTACATCACAGTTCAGTGTTAATATTTTATTTGGGATCTTACTGTGAGAGATGGCTCAGCAGTTAAGAACACTGCTCTTCCAAAGATCCTGAGTTCAATTTCCACCAACCACAGGGTGGCTCACAACCATCTGTAATGAGATTTGGTGCCCTCTTCAGGAAGAGACCTGGTCAGTTGTCCTCATCAACCTAGAACATAAACCCCAATATGGCCAAGTTCAACAGAACTGCCATGTACAGGCTACCCCATGCTTCAGCATTGCCAGGGCATAAATCTCATTTCATGATCTACAATCCTGCATCATTCTTCCTTTGCAGCCTATAGTATCAAAAAATGTGAACATGATTATTTTTCTTTAGCACTCAGTTCCCCATCTTCCCTCCTGCCTGTGGATCACCATATTATCAGCTTATCAGTGTTATTGCCTGTGCACAATCATGTTGTCAGCCTGTCAACTTTATTATTATCCTGGGAGCTATGTGAGGGCATGCTACGGTTTCCTATTGTTCATTTAATTTTGCTACTTAACGCTCAGTTCTGTTTCTGTCTCTCTGTCTCTGTCTCTCTCTCCCACCACAGTTGCTATCAATTGTCTACACATCCTCAGCTAGAGAAGGAACTTCATGCTCTCTGCCCCTCTCCATGATGGGATTTGTTGTGGCTCGATCCTTAACAGGCTTCATGCATGCTTTCATGACTGCTAGGTGTTCAGAGGTGCAACCGGCCTGCTGTGTCCAGAAGACTGTTTTCCTGTAGCCCTCCAGCACCCCTGGCTGACACTCACTCCACCTCTCTTCCACAGTGATCTCTGAGCCCCGCAGAAAGGTCTTGGGATTTAGATGTTCCATTTCAGGCTGGACATTCTGTGATGTCTTATTCTCTCATCTTGACAAGTCGTGGGTTTCAGTGCTAATTAGCATCTTCTTCAAACGGAGGCTTCTTTGGTGCGGGCTGAGAGATGCATTGTTCTGTGGATATAGTGATAACACATTGGAAGTTGGTTTAACGCTATCAGTATTTAGCAGTATAACAGTAGAAGGCTTCCCCTTAGGGTAATACTGTTTTAAAATACACATTCTTAGACAGTCGCAAGTGTATTCCTTTGAAAGAAATCTATTAGGAGAAGAATCTGTGAAACATAAAAACAATGGAACTGCTTTACAATTGATGTCCTAGGGAGAATCAAATGCCTCTTTGTTAACTAAAATGCGGAAGCCTGCACTCGTAGCATGAAATACGTAGCAGAACTAAGGAAAACACATCTGCCTGACACCATCTGAATGTGGCTGTGGACCAAGTACAGAGCCCAGGCAACAGTTGTGCTGGGTTCCACAGAGGATTCAAATTTTTGTCTTTTGAGTCAAGCTTTGCTAAAATGTCAGCTATGTATTTGGATCGCGAGTTCGATAGAGCATTGTGCTCATGTTCTCCTGTGTAAGAATACAACAGTTATTTCAGTTTGCCTCATCAAACCATTGTCAGCAGACTTTTTCAGCTCAACGTAATCAGGAAAAATTAAATGGCATTCTTCCAAAGTGACGCGTGCGTATTTACTGTTCTAGCTCTGTAGTCAAATCGCCTCCTCTGAGAAGCTTTGGAAATATTTTAGATCTTATCTCACATTACACTGAGACACATGTCAGTGGTTCCCAGCAGCAAGGACTGGAGTGAGGCAGAGCAGACAGACGGCTGTCAGACTATCCCTGCCTCTAGCCTGGTGAGCGCTAGCGCACCCTATCTCCTTATTGAGAGGGCGCTACTCAGCCTCAGCTGAAAGTAATGCTCATCAACTTGTTACTAGCATTCTTGCTGTTGTTCTGAAGATGCATGAATGCACCCACGAGTCTCATCCACACCCATACTGCACTTTAAAAGGGGTTCTAGGTGGGAAGGTGAAGTACTCGTTAAGAAACCAAGATACAGTTTGCACACATTAGGAACAAGTAGAAATCTGTGATATAGAAAACAAAAAGGCAGCACCCCCTCCCCCCCAAAAAAAGCCTAGATCATCTTAAAGTCAGGGAATGCATGCCTGGTTTATCATTGGATTTACAGGGCCTTGGTATCATGTTTGGCACATAATAGGGGTTCAAACAATATTCATTAAATTGTTACCAGTTGAAACTTTCAGGAGGAACTGAAAGCAAAAGAGCCTTACCACGTGGTCACTGAATTTAATAATAATAACAATCACATTGCACACGATAGCTTTTTCTAATCGTATTATAGTTCTTAGCTTACTGTATTGTAAGTCTCAATCTAGTCCTGTATTAGCTCTAGTTGGCTTTTATAATAGTTCGCAGGGCCCTAGATGAAGTGCGGTAGAACCTGTTGGAATGGGATGCAGGTGCCAGCATTTCTAGGCGCCTTTAGGGAATTCTAGAGTGTGAATTAGTAATTGTTACAGGAAGGCGTGTGTGTGTGTGTGTGTGTGTGTGTGTGTGTGTGAACTCGTGTGTGCGTGTGTGTAAGAGAGCACCTAAGTGCACTATTGTGAGTTTTGCCTGCTTCTATGCCTCTTTCATGGCAAAGGGAAAGAGCGAGGGTCCGGGCAGGGAAAACTTGCACCAGGCTAGAGAAAATGAATCAACATGCACGGAGAAGGATGTGGTGCCGTAAATCACCTCCTATTAATTATGCTCTGGCCTGTTTTTATGTTCCCTCTCCTTTATAAATGAGATGGAATAGCTTTACAATGTGCCCAGCATCGTTTTCAAATGCCACATAAATTCACTCCTGTTTTTATGGGGTTGGAAAATTTTAACACAAAAATAATTTGTCTAGCTTAAAGAATTTGCATAAAACCATCGTAGGGGTGTGTTAAAAATTACTCTTCTTCCTTTTAATGTAAGAGTTGCAAGTCAGGATGCAGGATGGATTTCATTCTTATGGTGCCCCAGGTGAGTGTCACGTTTGCATATTAATGATGCAATTGAAAATAAACTCGCAAGTCACAAAGGGCATTTACCCTAGGATGTGTGTTCCACACCAAGTCTGGGACCACTAGGGAAATTCCTGGAGGGATAGGAAGATTCACCTTCACTCCAGCTCCGGGGCTCTTGTGTCCTCTTTTTCCAAATGCTATCAAGAGAACAGTGCTTGGAGAGCCCAGTTTAGATACCAGGCGAGAAGTGGCAAATTACAGGAGTAAAAAGATAGATAGAAAAATCTGTGCCTTTGATGTCTCAACTTCTGGAATCACCATGTCCTTGGAAGAACCTGTGCTTCCTGTGGAGCTAGCGGGGAAAGCTCTCTGTTACCGACTGCTGTGAGGGGGGAAAGTCCCTCTCAGTAGAATGCGATTTTCGAGAAGAAATGAATAAGGGAAGTCCTGGATGGAACAGGGCACCTGTGAAGGTTAGGGGTCTCTTATCCGTCTCGGCTAGCTGGATAGTCCGCCATGTCAGCCCGGGACTCAAACCAGTCCACTGCAAATCCACCAGCAATTTTAGCATCGTTTCCCTCTGTTTCAGACTCAAGCAGACCCTGGGTGTCAAATTTCTTTATTTCTTAGAAGGCACAGGAGACAGCTTTATTTGCTTTAACAGGTAATTTCTCATTCGAGCTGTCATTAGAGGCAAAATATTAATTTGAAATTTATGACTTTTTAAATCTTGCCTTTTAAGCAGACAAGACAAAAGAATTCTTAAGCTTGGCCTTGATGGCATTCTCGTTAGCAAAACCAGTCAGTGGCCAAGGATTGGGAAGGAGGGAGGAAGGAGGGAAAGGAACGCGAATTCGCCGAAGAAGGTTTTAATTAATTCTGCTCATTATCCAGTCTCCGTGCTTTTCCATTGCCACGCTATGGGCCTCGTCTTTCTCCGGACTGCGAGTTGCCTGGAGCGCGGCCAGAGCATGAGGAATGTGTTTACCTGCAACGTGGGGAAAGTTCTAGTCAGAGGCCTTAGAGCTGCCTGGCCGGCAGTTTGTTCGTGGCTTAGGAGTCTTACAGGAGCAAGGAGGGTTTTCAGGCCCGCAAATCCTTCATCTTATCCTGGAGATTTGCTTGAAAGATGAAGCTGTCCCAGAGGCACCCAAGGAAGGCGTGGGGGTTCTCGATCACTGTGAGGCTGGATTTAGGGTAAGTACAAAAGTCACGTGAACACAGAGAAACCCTGTGTCGAAAAACCAAAAAAAAAAAAAAAAAAAAAAAAAAGTCACGTGAACGGATGTTTGTAGGAAGGCAAGCTCAGTCTTCTCAAACTGTGTCTAGTTACTTTGTTTCTCAAATATCGCCTCCCTGCACCCCTTCACCTACACTCTGGTGAGCTAATGTTTAATTGCAAGTATTTTCTAATGCTTTTTCATTCAAAATTGGGGTCATACAGTGGAGCTCAGCCTTTCTCGGCATGATGTCTGGACCCAAAGGCTCTGGATTCTTTCTCCTCCAATACTTTATAAATACTTGTATAAATACAGCTCAGGCCATTGACTGCATGATCTCAGAGACATCCAGAACTGCGTGTGCTGGCAGGAGTCACCTGTGTCCCTGCCTTCAACTTGCTCCTTTCTTGTCCGACTGGCCCACACAATGCCTCTTGTCCATGAGCAGAGTCAACTCTGTCAACTTCCTGGAGTTTCCCGTAGTATTCCCCAATTCGTGCGTAACTGAATTCTTTATCATGGTTCTTGAAAGAAACAGAACTGAATGAAGTTGTTTGTGGATGTGCATGTGTGTATATGTGATGTACGTATGTATACATATGGTAAGTATGTGTCTCTATTACTTATCTACAGATTATCTATCATATATCTGATATATTTATGTTTCAAGGAAGAAGTTGCCTCTGTCCAATATTGCTCAAGCCAGTATCGAGTTGAAAATTGAGAGCAGCAATGTACTCTAGATAGGAAGAATCAGCAGTGTCGTTTGAAGCCACACATTAGATCAGACAGATGTATTCTTATTTGAGGAAAGTTCAGTTGGTCAGCTGGACCTGTCAGTGAGCCCGAAAAAAGGGCAATCTGCCTTCACTGCTCTAACTGATCTTAAAATGTTTAACTATTAAATGAACATTCAAAGTAGTGTCTTTCGTTATAGCGCTTTTACCCATTTGTCAGTATCCTTCATTTTAATCAGGTTATTGATTTAAAATTTTGCTTAGTGACTGGAGAAATGTCTCAGTGGTTAAGAGCACTGACTGCTCTTCCAGAGGTCCTGAGCTCAATTCCCAGCAACCACACGGTGGCTCACAACTATAATGAGGTCTGGTGCCCTCTTCTGGCATGCAGGTATATATGCAGAGCACTCACGCATAAAATATAAATAAATAAAATTTATTTAAAAAAACAAAATAAATTTTTATCTTATGTAAACTTCCACGCAAATACTTAAAATTTTTGATCACTTGTCTGAACTTTTCATGGCCCATTCATACTGACACATAAGAAGACCCCTGAAACCAGTCATAACTATTGCTTCCAAACTATAGTATATTTTCTTCTATCAACACTGGCTGTTCATTGAATCCCCCCTGTCTACACCATGCGTTTCTCCCAGTCTTGTCCCACAGAGGAACCTGCCCTTCCTCGCTCAGGTTGCCCATTTCCCAAGGCGCCCAGCAGGAATCCTTCCTGAGTGCTTACCTAGAATAAACCACTGATACTACTCAAAGTGTCATCCGTGTGTTATCCGGATGCCCGTGTTAACTTGTTTTATCCACTGTGCAGTTGATGTAGACGCCCAGATGAGGAGAATGGTATCAGGAAAGCCAGTCTGGGGTGCGTGTAACAGCCCTATCAGTCTAGAGGACGAGCCATGCCACCTCATTGGGTTCCAGAACAGCTGTGGCTCTGCGTTGGTTCCAGGCTTGCAGAGAAATTATTTAAACTCTTCTTGGACAATAATAAAAGATATAGCAGTCAAGGACTCATAGTTCACTTTAACTTATAAAGTCAAAATTCCTCTGCTCTTTGACAATGACAAAAATTAACCTCACTTCAGTGATAGATTCTTACTTTGATTAATTCAGAAGCATTGTTTCCCCCGAGAAAAACCTTCATTGCATCTACAGGACTCTTACGTTTCCTTGTCAGTTACACCAAGACATTTATGGGTTTGACACACACACTGTCTTTGTCTTGATACCTCCCTTCTTGTCTGGCTGGGACACCCTGTCAGGCCTGCCTACTCAGACACCTCTTTATTCACACTTCAGCCCAGTGCTGTCCATTCTAACTTGCCCAAGCTGACATGAACATTCTTTCCAGGCTGTGAAGCGTGTGCGGGCTTCTTCTAGCTCACTCAACACCATGGCAAGTTGTCCTTTGTTTCCAGAATTGCCTTTATTCAACTGCCTTTAAAACCATCAGACATTAATATGCACTTGTTACCAGTATGGTTCTAATAGCAGATATTCCACAGTAGGTGCACAGGGAGGCTCCGGACTCATAGAGCTTCTAGGTGAATGTCGAATCCAGTTCTTTCATCTTTGTACCTAACAGTGCATATAGGCTTCTGAAATCAACAACTGCAAATTGACTCCCCCCTTAGATTCCTTAGTGATAGGGACAGGGCTTTAGTTTATTTCTTGCATTCCCCAAACTTAGCATAATTTTGCGTTGAGTGAATGAAGGAATGATTAATGGAAGTAATTTCATTGTTGACTTTCAATTTTATATGAGCAAGTAACTTTTCAGAAAAACCTCATTTAAATGTTTATGTTAATTTCTTTTCATAAATGCTGTTTTGAAGCTGATAATTTTAGGGGTAATGAAAATTCAAAAGTCAGGTCATCTCCCAGGGAGGGAGAGAAGAAATCACATGGCACATTTCCTAGTATAAAATATTTAGACAATTCTAATCATAGTTTTGGTAATTATAAAAATATGAATATCAGCTGTCAAATATATTTATACTTCAAAGGCAGAATTTAACCTTTAACTCTGTCCAAATCTGTCATGTAAACAACCTAAATTAACTATCCTTTGCGATCAAGAACTAATATCTTACAAGGATTGACTTAGAGTATGCTAATTCATTGAAGCTTCCTGGAAACCAAATTCAAATTCAAGACAATTAAATGTTAATAAATTTCTGGTGATCAGAGAGATGAATATCACAAAGATTAATATTCTTAGTCATGCTTTAGAGGCAGGCCCTCAACATGATGAAATGTTTCCTTTGAGAGAGACACCTTAAATTGCAGTGCTAGGATGTCCTTATTTATTTACTGAACGAGCAAAGTCGTTGATGTTTTTCCTCCCAGTACTAACATGGGTGCTAGTGTCAGGCAACCCTTGGATAGGTCAGAGGAAGAATAAACAATTCTTCCATAAAACAAGGCTTTAATGATCATGTTCTTGTGGCAGACATGATCCACATTGAGATGACAAATGGGAAAAGCAAAGCTTTTCCCCAGGGAGCAGAAGCAAGAAGAAACACAGGTATACCAAGCTTGGTGTTTCTGTGCCATGCCTTGTGCAAGCGGGTGTGTCTCTGACTCTTTTGCCAGCTTTTGGGATCCTTTTCTTCCTACTGGGTTGCCTCATTCAGAATTAATATAAGGGCATGCACCTAGTTTTATTATAACTTGACTTGCCATGTTTAGTTGCTGTTTCTGGGAGGCCTGCATTTTCTGAAGGGAAAGGGGAGGAGTGGATATGGGATAGAGGGGATGTTCTGGGGGTTCTGGGAGGGGAGAAGGCAGGGGAAATGGCAGTCAGGATACAATATATGAGATAAAAATAAATACAAAAAAGAATAGATTATTAGTACTCATAAAAAAGGAGGTATCACAACTTGTAAATACTGAAGAGAACATTGTATTTCTTAAAGTAAAATTTGACATTGTATAATATTTCATTTAATGGACATACGATAATTGTACGTTTTATGGGGTACAAAGTCTAGTCAAGAGTTGAGGATTTAAATGTAAACATTCAGACTGACAAGAGAGTACAGGTAGGGTAGGGGTGACATGGTTGCCACCAAGTCTGATGACATGAGTTCAGTTTCCAGAACCCATGTGATGGAAAGAGAGAACTGACTGCTGTAGCTTGTCACAGTGGCATGTGTATCATGATAGATAGATAGATGATAGATAGATAGATAGATAGATAGATAGATAGATAGATAGATAGATAGATAGATAGAAGATGGATAGATAGATGATTGATAGACTGATAGATGATAGATAGATAACAGATAGAGAGATGATAGAGAGATGATAGATAGGTAGATAGATAGATAGATAGATAGATAGATAGATAGATAGATAGATGTAAAACATAGAAACAGATATTCTCTTGGGGCATTGAGTTTGCACAGAGCATCAGGCTATGACGTGGGATATCCTTCTGTGTTGCTTTATTGGTTGATGAATAAAGCTTTTGGTTAACAGCTTAGCAGAGTGAAGCCAGGCAGAAAATCTGAACAGAGATAAAGAGAGGAGAGTAGGTTAAGTCAGGGAGATGCCATGTAGCTGCCCAAGAAGCAAGAGATAACAAACCACGAGCCTCGGGGTAAAATATTAAATAATAGAAATGGGTTAATTTAAGATGTAAGAGCTAGCTAGAAATACACCTGAGGCATTGGCCAAATGGTGTGGTAATTAATATAGTTCTTCTGTGATTATTCAAGTCTGGGTGGCTGGGAAACGAACGAGCAGTCTCCGTTAACAAAATGTCACGCCAATGTGGGGCAACTACATCCACATAAAATCTGAGAGGGCTTGGGAAGGAATTTAGACACAAAAGAACAGAGTTAAACACAGCTTTTTTTTTTTTTTTTTTTTTTTTTTTTTTTTGGTTTTTCGAGACAGGGTTTCTCTGTGGCTTTGGAGCCTGTCCTGGAACTAGCTCTGTAGACCAGGCTGGTCTCGAACTCACAGAGATCCGCCTGCCTCTGCCTCCCGAGTGCTGGGATTAAAGGTGTGTGCCACCATCGCCCGGCTCTAAGCACAGCTTCTTGATAGCAGCATTTTCTCAGGTGGGCTGTTTGCTAGAGGCAAGCAGAGGTATGATTTCTTAAAGAGAAGGCTTCCTGGCTGAGAGTTACCAGTAAAAACTGTACAGCTCCTTTAAAAGCTGGCTTTCTGGATCATGTCAGTCCTGTTAAGGAGCCACTTAAATGGAGTCTGTGAGCAGAATCTTACAAATTGCTTAATGGTGGCATAGACTCACTGATTCCCTGGAGCTGGGCAGTGAGCTCCTTTGGCAGCTACATGGTGTCTCCTTGACTCCACCTACCCTCTCTTTATATTCCAGCCTTCCATCCTGGCTATATTCTTTCCTGCCATAGGCCACAGCAGTTTTACTCATTAATAAATACAAGCAACACATTTACAGAAAGGCTTCCCACATCAAGGCTACAGCCAGCCTGTGGTTGGTCTGCTGCTCAGCTCTCATTGCCTCCCTCCTGAGTGGTTTCTCACTTGGGGAAATAAGGCTAATGTAGGAAATATTTAACCCCAGCTCTCTGTCAGCACTGTATTGACCTTGTATGTTCAGCTCTGTAATTTTAAGACTTCATAAATATAAAAAAAATACTTTTTTATCTTCAGTTTGGCTTTAATTTCTCTTCTCTGTGAGAACTGTAAACCTGCCAACTTTAAAGTTAGTTGATCTATTTATTCTGAGCTATAGGAATACAGAATAAGGCAGCTGTTATTTTTTTTTTAAGTTAGAGCAGTCTTAATAGATGTCCTAGGGGAAAAGTTTATTGCCTACATTAAAAAGTGAAATTTGATTTATTTCAATGGTTTTGAAGCAATCCAGAGCATATACTGCTTAAATGCACACTACACACCTATCAGAACTGCAGAGGGTAGAGATGACATTTTCAGGGTCTTGCCTCTGATACATACAGTGTTCTGAAGTGCTTTGCTGATTTTCTGACCATGGTCTCATAGGATCACCAAAGACAGGTCTCTTTGCTTTGGATCCTGATTTATGTGCGCATCATAGGAATGTCCACAGGCAACAGCTAAATCCAAATTCTCAGGAGACAACTTTGTGCTTCTGGATTCGCCACTGCTTGCTCTGTGGTCAGACCTAAAGTAACTGAAACATAAAGGTCCAAAGGGCTCTGTTCATACCTTCTTTCTTGAGGATCACAGGTATTTGAGATAAACACTAGCTGCATACAGTTGGAGTAAGCCAAGTGACTCGACGGAGCCCTGTGTCTACGGCAGCTAAGATGCAGGGGATCCTTCTGTGCACTGAGGAGCAGGGCACCATGAGGATGTCACATGGTGGTGGCTTTATAGGAGACAGACATTTGGTTAAAAGGTTCTGCCAGTGGTTATGGGTACCTGCCTGAGGTCCAGGTGCAGAGGTATTTTCAGGAGGAGACATGGGGACAGTACTGAGAAACCTAATTCCAAAGAGCAGTAGAATGTGAGACAAGGAGATTAGTAACTTGGAACCTTGGAATAAAGCAAAGGAATCCAATCACTGGTGTTGGAGTGTTTGAAGGAAGGAAAGTCCAGCTGTGATGGGTGAAATAAGGCTTCCTAGCAGAACTCAGAAGGACCAAGGAGTTTTATAAGGGTTAGATGAGTCAGATTGAGGGGTTGGAAAAGGATAAAGGTACGCTAGGAATCTATGAGCTACCACTGACAATGGGACCTTGAAAGTCTCCAGAGAGAACAAGGTTCACAAACTTCAAGTTCCATTGAAAGGAAGTCTACCCAGTGAGCAGGGTGTTCTCCATGTCCTCTGAGCTTTGTCATGTATAGCACTTCTTTTTGAAGACTCTGTCCTCTGGAGACTCAAACACTCTTTGATCAATGTTCAGCCTGTTCTTATCAGGCATCTATGCTATACAAGACATTATGCTGATGCTTGGAGATCTCAGAGTTCAGCTGTGTACCATTCTGATCACCAGAGGGCTGGCACTCTGATGATAGGAAGGATGATCGGGCCACAGACTAGCACACCTAGGTGCATTCCTCTGAATATCTTAAAGCGTGGCCTAGAGTGCACAGTGACTGCTGGGCCAAGTAATCTTATTTTTAAAGTTTTTTTTTTGAAACTGTAATGCTATTACATCATTTCCCCATTCCCCTTCCTCCCTCCAAACTGTCATATATACCTCTCCTTGATCTCTTTCAAACCCATTATTTCTTTTTATTTATTAATTGTTGTTAGATGCACATATGCATATACATATGTAGTCTTAAATTTGAATTGCTCAGTCTGTATAATGTTACCTGTATGTATGTTTTTAGGTCTGGTAGTTTGGTGTTGTATAACCAGATGGCATACACTTCCTAGGAGACCATTTCTCCTGCTATCAGCAACCCTTAGTTAAGTCATCTCACATTAAATATTAAATATTCTGGTCTTTTTGTCCTTGGTGACAACATACAATGTATAGATTAAATACCTTGGGACCAGCAGCCAAGTTAGTTCCCATTATAGGAATAGGGGCCCAGTGCTTATCCCCCTCAGGGAAGGTCTCCTTTAAATTCAATTTAAATATTTCTGAAGAAAACTGTGAAATAATACAGGAATGTTTAATGAGAGTAAAGTTGTAGCCTTCCTTCAGGGCCTGCTGGGCCAAGGATGGGGAATCTACAGCATCGCTTTGTGTGGCTTGGGCTTGTTTACTGCTGGCTCCTGGTGTTGGCAAACATGGTTATGTTATGTACGGATTACTTGTGTACAGATGTAAACACCACTTCTATATTTAGACTCTCACATTGCATTAGAGATGTGAGCCTAGAGCCCTGTGAGCAATTTGTTATCAGGAAATGTATGAACTGTAATTTGTACACACGTCAAAAAATACAGCGAAATGAATTAATAAACCTACTTCAAACAGATTTTTTTTTAAAAAACAAGACTCAAGTCCTGAACGGAGCACAGCACAGCCAACTGGAATAAGATATGGAAGAAACACACCCTGCTCCAGCATCCCCACAGATGCCACACCCTGCTTCAGCATCCACACAGATGCCACACCCTGCTCCAGCATCCTCACATACTCTGCTC
>NC_022019.1:31576204-31580554 GCF_000317375.1 Microtus ochrogaster
GCTCCAGCATCCTCACAGATGCCACACCCTGCTCCAGCATCCCCACATACCCTGCTCCAGCATCCCCACAGATGCCACACCCTGCTCCAGCATCCCTACAGATGCCACACCCTGCTCCAGCATCCACACACCCTGCTCCAGCATCCACACACCCTGCTCCAGCATCCACACACCCTGCTCCAGCATCCTCACAATGCTACACCCTGCTCCAGCATCCCTACAGATGCCACTGATGATAACACTGAAAAGAGACCACGACTTCTGAGGATTTCCTTTTAAGCAAGAAATTGCTTCAGACTATTTATTTTCTTCAAATCTTAGCCTTTTCCATTACCATTGTAGATCATGGTACCACAGTCAATGTGTACATGAATTAGAGAAATGGGCAGGATCAGAGAGAATATGAAGGTGAGGGGTTCCAGAATTCAGCTCTTTGAACCTGGACCATTCTGATGACAACAGAAAAACCATTTTTGATGACTAATGGCCAGGTATCCTATGGAAGAGTGCACTTACAACTTGACAGAGGTACAGCTGGGCCTTCTCTGGTATGAGGAAAGGGTGGGCCTGATTATTCTTAAAATTCAGAATATCCCTAGTTTTCATGCATCTCCATTTGTACTGTCAAAAAGCACATGACACAGACCAAAGAGGCTTCAGGGGTCTGTTGCTTTGTTTCTTTCTTTATCCCCCCTACCTCCTGCCAAGACCAGTTTTCTCTATAGCTTTGGAGCCTTTCCTGAAACTAGCTCTTGTAGACCATGCTGGCCCTGAACTCACAGAGATTCACCTGCCTCTGCCTCCCAAGTGCTGGGATTAAATGTGTGCACCACCGCCTCCCAGCTTGTTTTGTTGTCTCTTTGCCAATTCTTATTTTGATGGTGTGATAATACAAATTGTACTTACTTGTGGGGATTGTATTATCTCAGTTTATAAATAAATTTGAGAGTAGCCAAATTGGGATGGTTAGTCTATCTTTCACCTTAAACACTTATCATGTCTTTCTGATGAGAAGACTCGGAACCCTCTCTTCTCTATTAAGAAAGCAGTGATGAATCCCTACTAAGTGTGCTCTGCCTCCTTCCCTACACCGCAGTGCTTATTAGGACAACAGACTCCATCCCACTAACTGTGACGCCATGCCTGAGATGTGGCTCCAGATGTACCTAGGGCACTAGTTACAGGTGTAGATAGGTCATTACATTTATGGACTTCTTTGATTAAGTTAAAATTCCTCTTGAGAAAAAGTAATATTTTATTTCAAATTATTCTCATTGTTACTCGTTGTGCAAAAGGTCTAACTTTGGTTTCCATTGCTCATGTTGTGTGACTCAAAACTGTCTGCAACTTCAGCAGCAGGTATCTAACGCCTTTTTCTGGCCTCCCAAGGCCTACACAGACACACGGACAGACAGACAGACAGAGACAATTAAATTATTGTTTAATTAAAAAATGTTTGAGTGCTCTTTGAGGCTATCGAGACTATCATTTGTTCTGAAAGAATGACTTTATTCTAATCACTGTGCCAGAGTTTTCATTATTCTAGCCCAGAAAGGCGAGGACTGTTTGAAAGTACATTAGCTATGTCTATTTTGTTTGTGTGTTTTGAAAGTATATTAGCTATGTCTATTTTGTGTGTATGTTTTGCCGGCCTGTATGCAAGTGCATGTGAAGGCAGAGCTCAAGGAGCCGGAAAAAGCGTTGGATCCTCTGGAGCTGGAGTTACAGTCAGTTGTGAGCCGTCCTGTGGGTGCCATGAACCAAACCGGAGTCCATGACACGGGCAGTGTCATGGTTGCCTGTTGTTGTCCGTTTGACACCAGGTAGAGTCTTCTGAGCACAGTGAGCCACGATTGGGAAATGCTTTCATAAGAGAGGCTTATAGGCAAGTCTGTGGGAATCTTCTAAATTAATGAAGGAGGTGGGTGGGCCTAGCCCATGTGGCTCAGCACTGTCCTGGGGCAGTATAAGAAAGCTAAATGAGCAAGCCACGAGGAGCAAGCCAGTAAACAGTGTTCCTGCATGGCCTCTACACCAGTTCCTGACTCTAGGTTCCTGCTCTGACTTCCCCGGATCATGGACTACAAGCCATGGGATGAAATTAACCCTTTCCTTCCCAACTTGCTCATAGTCATGATGCTTTACCACAGCAATAGAAAACCTGACGAAGTCAAGCAGCTAGAGCCATTTTTCCAGCCCCCTAGTGAAACGCTTTCTGTCTTGACTCTAACACCAACACTTCTCTCTGTGTGTTCCTGACCATCCGCTTCTACAAAACAGGAGTAACAATGGTAGCTGTGGCCCAGGCACAGGCTAGTCATTGCTCATAAAAATGACAGAAAAGCAGTTTCCCATTGCTAAAAGTGACATTAATGATATATAATAATGGCTCGGGATATTTTTCTGCTCTCGATTTTGTTGGCAGCAGTGGCCACAGCAAAATACCATTGTTGGGTATGCTGAAAAGATATGGCCCTATATCTAATGTCACATCCAATTTTTAGAACTACTTAATCCTGGTGAGTTATAGGTCATCTTTAACATTGAGATGGATTTGACAATAGTGATGTTCTAGAAACAGTCCAGCGTGTCTTTAAGAGCTATCTGCTGCTGAAGCATAGATTCAACAAAAGCATATAGGAACCAGACATTCCATCCGGACCAGCATAATCATTTACCCTTGCAAGTACCCTGTCAGGTAAATCCTGCTGTACCAGTTTTCACAAATGAAGATGTACTAAAGGAGGGGAAAGGTCATGTAGCCAGGATATAGAAAAGTCTGAACTGTTTCCAACCAGATCCAGCATGGAAGGGCTCACATGTTAGGGATAGACGTGTACAAAGAGATGCAAAATTCAGAAAGAACATAAATTCGGATAAGTGGGGAGGTAGAGAGGATCTGGGGCGGGGAGATTGGGAGGGGAAACATGATCAGAAACTGTATCAAACAATTTATAGATTTTTTTCTATATAGGTATTATTAACAAAATAGTGGCATGGTTTCTGAGCAGGAAAGCAAAGGACAAACTCAGGTAAAACCTATAGAAGAGAACTGTCCTGAACAAGACTGTGTCTACTGAGCTTTCAGTACAAACCAACCCTAATGTTTTTATAATTTGGCCTGGATTGCTTCACCCACACCCATTCGAGCAAAGCCATCTCTCCGCGGTCTTTGCAAGTGCTAGGATAATGATGTGTACTGTTGTGACATCTTCAGTTGTCCATGGCTCAGTGACCTACTGTACTGGGCCAGAGAGTAAACCACAGGATGCTCGGGTGATTTTCCCTGGGAGAGAGGTCTTTCCTGGAGTCAACGCCTTTGCCACCATCCTTCCTCCTTGGAACTTTGACTGCTAGCGAAGACTGGAAGTTGATAGCATGGATGCAAGAGCACAGACTCGGTAAGACGGCTTGTGCCAGAATCTCAGTTCCTTACTTTCAGCTCTGTGACCTTGGGGTGACACTGAACTTCCCTGTTGCTCAATTTATTACACAAGGAAGTGACAGAAGTGCTAATAGCTCCTCATAGTAGGATTCACGTGAGAGTATTACGTGTTCTGTTTGCTCCGGAGAGTTTTTGTACTCCAGCTGTTCATGTATATGTAGGTATTATTTTGTATTAAGTTATTTTTTTCTTTCCTTAGGCTTTGGCTTTCTGTTCTTATTTCTTAGTCTCTGTTTTCTGCCCAGTGCCGTTTTTGTTTACTGTTCTTATAAACAACCATGGTATCCAAACCTACTCTCCTTTTATCTTAACCTCTTTAGAGTTCATTTAAGGGAAATACATATATTCACAATGTGAATTATCACCTACTTCTGATAATATTCCAGTTGAGATGCCTGCCAGATTGCTGCTTTGAGCACTTATCCTGTGCCAAATTTTGGAACGGTTTCTTTTATGTGTATTTCATTGATTTTCATTAAAAGTGAGAATACACTATTATTTTGATATTACAAAGTGGAAGCTAAGGCTCACAGAGATTTACTAAGTTGCCTTAAGTCTCACAGCAGGTGAAGAGCAGACATCAGTACCAGCTCCCTGCTCAACTCCCTGCGTTTTTAGAAATCTCTTACAGGTTCATTTGCAAAGCATGTAATAATATCCAGAGAATCCAGGCAGCGTGGCCAGAACCCGTGTAGGGAAATCTGGGAACTAACAAAGACAGTAAGTGTGGGAGGCGAGGGTCTGTTTAAGATTTGGTGTTTAATCATCTCAGAGGCACAGGGGTCCTGGGTCCTCTCGGGAGAGTTCCTTGATCTGATCATTTCAGTTTTCCCTTTCTTGATTTGAAAGGGGGGGGGGTTATTGTCAACATGAAGTTGAAAAGCTCTCAGACTTGAATGGGGGGG
>NC_022019.1:31581291-31603087 GCF_000317375.1 Microtus ochrogaster
TTATTGTCAACATGAAGTTGAAAAGCTCTCAGACTTGAATGGGGGGGGTTATTGTCAACATGAAGTTGAAAAGCTCTCAGACTTGAATGGGGGGGATTATTGTCAACATGAAGTTGAAAAGCTCTCAGACTTGAATGGCGCGCACAGCTCCTCCTCCGCCATCATAGAAACGGTCGCTCACTTGTTCTGCTCCCTAATGATTCTTTTTGGGGACTGTTGAAGCTTCCCTTGGAATCTCAAGCATGGTTGAGGAGTATCAATGAACTTTGAGACAAGATCCATTTCAGACACTTGATACTGTATTTGTTTAAAAGTCAGACTGCATGTGGACTTGGTTTTTTTTTTTTTTCCAGTCACTAAATAACTTTTTATTGCCTTTTCGAAAAACATCAGTTTCTCCCTCCCACAGAGGAATAGAATCCAATGTCTCAGAAGATGCTTGAAAACAAAGGTGGCACCAAAATTCTGTAGTGTTGACATTTCCTACACAAATATTTGTTTGGTTTTTTTTATTTTTTTTTATTTTTTTTATTTTTTTATTTTTTTAATTTATTTATTTATTAAGGATTTCTGCCTCCTCCCCGCCACCGCCTCCCATTTCCCTCCCCCTCCCCTGATCAAGTCCTTCTCCCTCATCAACTCGAAGAGCAATCAGGGTTCCCTGACCTGTGGGAAGTCCAAGGACCGCCCACCTCCGGAATATATATATATTAGAGTATTACTCAGCAGTAAATCAAGGACTTCTTGAATTTTGCGTACAAATGGATGGAAATAGAAAACACTATCCTGAGTGAGGTAAGCCAGACCCAAAAAGAGGAACATGGGATGTACTCACTCATATTTGGTTTCTAGCCATAAATAAAGGACAGTGAGCTTATAATTCGCGATCCTAGAGAAGCTAAATAAGAAGGTGAATCCAAAGACAAACATATAGGCATCCTCCTGAATATTAACCTTGTCAGGCGATGAAAGGAGACAGAGACAGAGACCCACATTGGAGCACCGGATAGAAATCTCAAGGTCCAAATCAGGAGCAGAAGGAGAGGGAGCACGAGCAAGGAACTCAGGACCACGAGGGGTACACCCACACACTGAGACAATGGGGATGGTCTATCGGGAATTCACCAAGGCCAGCTGGCCTGGGTCTGAAAAAGCATGGGATAAAACCGGACTTGCTGAACATAGCGTACAATGAGGACTACTGAGAACTCAAGAACAATGGCAATGGGTTTTTGATCCTACTGCACGTACTGGCTTTGGGGGAGCCTAGGCAGTTTGGACGCTTACTAAACCTGGACTTGTGTTTTTTAAATCATGTTTTAACTCCAGAAGGCAGATCTTCTAGCTTCACTCTGAGTAATGAGATCGCTTTAGGTGATATTATTTCATAATATATGAATTAAAGTTTATTAGCCAATAAAGTTGTATTATTCTTGTTCATCTACTTCCTACTCTAGGTGTGTGTGTGTGTTTGTGTGTGTGTGTGTGTGTATTGTGTTGACCCCTCCTCATGACCTTCACTGTCAGCATGACTGGATTTGGAGTCACCAAGGAGATACACCTCTGAGTGTGTCTGTGCAAGTGCTTCCTGAGAAGACTCACTGAGAGGGAAGGTCTGCCTTCTGAGAGGAGCATCTAGGGCGCAGCCCAGATATAACGCTGTCTGAGAAAGAAAGCTGCGTCTCCTCCTGCCTTTACTCCTTGCTGTGTAAGCTCGCATGCCACTGCTTCTGCCATTGCCCACTGGCACCAAACTCCAGCCTCTCTGGCTTTCCACCGTGGTCTCAATGCCACTGACTCTCCAAGGGCCTTCTAGACCGTCAGTGCCTAATACGCATTTTCAAGGTATTTATCTTGGTGGACTGGGCTGCCCTGGGTCATTTGTTTTTCCGATACGAACAGGGCGATTTGTGGATTCTCTTGCCCCAGTTGTTCCAGCCAGTCAGTAAATCCTCCTCCGTGCACACTGTACGTTCTATTGGTTGTTTTCCTCGTGAGAACTCTGTATAATACACGTCCTGATTCTGAAGACTCCCATTCTAAAGAAGTCAGCCTGGCAGACAGCACCGAGGGATATTCCTGTGGTCCATTCCACGTTCTAGAAAATGAGTGTGTGTCTGTTTCTTCAATCAGGCGGATCTCAGGCTCTTTCAGTGGGAATAACCAGGTGCTGATCACCTTAACGACAACCACTGTTTTAAAAAGGGTTTCAAGCACATTAGGCTGCAGATTATTCTATTTTTTTCCTAATAGAGCTGTCCTTGAAGGACCATTATACCATTCCTTTCAGATGTTTAATAAAGCACGAGATTATAATGATCGTGCTGGAGAATAGGTTTTGTGCAGCTGGGAATTGCAATATAGCAATCTTCGATTAAATCATCAACAGGCTAAAATGTATTTTTAGTGGAATGGTGATGGAGGTCTTTATTAAATTGGTCTAATCAGTATTTTCTAAAATCATTTATACAATTTCATTTTTAATTATTGCCACTCTAATCAAAGCACACGAATCTATGGTTCTTTTGTGCGTATTCCTAAACTGAGATACGTGAGTTTCATCCCAGGCCCTCCACAGGCTTCTAGTCAGAAATACCCCATAAGTTTGCATAGCCAATCAGCCTTGAAGTTTGGGTAAATGTAATAAAGGTGCAGTGTGCTTGTGGAAGGTGCTGGCGGAGGATCTGAGTGTGCACCCGTAAATATGCCTGTCAGCGTTCCTGTCAGCGTTCCTGTCAGCGTTCCTGTCAGCGTGCCTGTCAGCGTTCAGAGGTGTGTTTTGCACTTACGAGTGACCATCTTTTAAGCATGTGACTTGATACCTTTCAGTAATTCAATAAGATTGTTTGTGTCCTGAAGCTTTCAACAAATGCCTGAGAGATGGTAGCTCTTTGAAAATAGTAGACTGCAAAGCAGAGAATGGTTAACCAGCAAGCTTATCCTTATATCCTAAGTTCTTTATTTGCATCTATGTGCTATATATGCATGTATCTGTGTCTTACAGAAGGGTGTGGGCATGTGTCAGCGGTTGACATCAGAATGCTCTCTGCGATTGCTTCCCATTTCAGTTTTTGAGACAGGATCTCTTCACTGAGCCAGGCTACAGAGAAAGTCCCAGGGAATTGGTCTCTGCCTCACAGTGCTATGTCTGTAGGCAGGTGTAGCTCTGATTATTCTTTATGTGGATCTTGCAGATCCAAACTCAGGACTTCCTGCTTATGCAAAATGGCTTTACCCACTGAAATATGTCTCCATCTATGTAATTTATATACTGTCTTTTTCATCTTTTTTTTTTACTTGTTTAGATTCTTAAAATTGAGTATATGGTTTCCTTCACAAGGAAAGTCAGATCTCTTTACTTGTAGCATAAGGAAAATTCTAGTATCTGAGTTCCAGTAGCATAATTGTTTGTGTTTCATCATATGCACACAGCATGCACGCCAGAGTCTAGACCAGGATCTAAGTATTTCTCTATTCTTACATAGAGGAACTGGGAACTTTGGGGGGGGGAGCAGACAGTGACTAGCAAGAGTCTGGGAAGTTAGAACTCCAGAAGCAGTAAGAACTGTTCTTATTTTTCCATAAAAGATCAGGGGTGCAGAGGGAAAGGGAAGCGAGTGTGAGTGGGCAAAAGGGTTCAGGGGTTTGGGAGGAGCTGTGCCTAAGACAATGAAAGCAGGAGCGCTCCCTGAAAAGAAGACCCCACTGAGCAGGAGATCCAGCTCCCATAAATACTTAAAAAGCATCAGGATGGAAAGCCAATCCATGTACCCAATGAAGTGTTTTACTTTTATTTCAATTTACTTTTTAAATAAGTCAACCTTAAATCATCTTATATAGCTGTTTTAATGAAAAAGTTACTATAACATTGGCTTGCTATCATTTAGGCAGATTGGGTTCTACGCCATTCTCCTGCTGGGCTTGACAACACACGCCTCCAATCCTAGCACCCACTTGCGCCGTAGAGGCTTAAAGACTTGAAATTAAAGCTCACACTCAGAAACCAAGCAAGTTTAAGGTTAACTGGGCTCCATCAGATCTGCCCTAACCCTCACCCCTATTCTAAATAGTTATCATATCAACTAACATCCTACTTCTGATTAAATGGTGAATTTATATGCTTGTGTATATTACAAAGGAGATTCAAAACAGCTGAAGAAATAATTGAGCCCCAGAGTTCATAGTGTTAGAACAGTGCTTATTTTGTTTTAAAAGTTATATGATGGGTCCCTCCTTCTTTGCAGTGAACATATGTCAGTAATTTATCTTTAAAAATCTAAAGATGGCTACCCTATGTTAAGTTTCTGCTTGCAGAAGTCTTTAAGCATTGTAGACCAGGACAGTCTATATTGGTGAGGAAGAATGGGAAGATGGGGCTGGAGAACTCTCAAGCCTGAGTGGAGAAGCTTTCATGGGCGGACAGAGTGAGTGGGTGTGGGTATGGAGCCCATTCTAGTCCTGAGACTCATTTGTCCTCTGTAGAGTTACTCCAGGCTTGTGAATGAATGCTGAGAACCCCAGTGTATTAACACACTCTGCTGAGTGTGTGGAATTTATTGTGTGATGGAAGAGCAGAGATTTACACAAACTTACACACTTCTTATGCCTAACTCATTGGGCAGCCCACATGACATGAATTATATGATTTCGTCCCATAAATTTCTGGTGAGATATGCGTTACTACCTTTTCCTCTCTTCCGAGGTTCAGAGGCTTAGGAATGATGATGTTTAAGGGAGACATGTGTGGTACCAAAGTTTCTCACTCACTTTCCTAATACAGCTTCCTTTGGGGCTTCTGGGCTTTGGAAAGGGACAGATGATAAACCTCATCCCCACGTCTTCATTTTAATCCTCTGGTTTTGGCACCAACCCAAGGTGACATGCTGGGCCTGTGTGAGAATTCTGTCTTGGCTCTTCTCCTGACTCTACATGTTGGTTTGCAAATAAGGCAAAAGAATGCAATTGGCTATAGCCGCTTCATATGCAAATGGCGATAACACAGGTCTAGCTTATGACCTCACTCATTTTTCTCAGCCCTAGAACAGGAAAAACTACTTGGCTGTCCCTTGTGATTGAAAACAAACTCTCAGATCCAGCAAGTGTGTGAAGCGCACGCTTAGAGTTTCTGTTGAGCATGAGTAATTGGCCAATTTAGCACTGTGCTTCTGGCTGATGCATCTTGAAGAACCTTTCTGCTACCTAGTCAAGAGCCCTTTGCTTGGGAGAAACTCAGACTGTGTGCACTTCATGTGTAGTTAAGTGATGAGAGTATGTCCCTCCCTTCCTTTTGTCTTACAAAATGACTCGAGTCTATTTTTTCCTCTCTTGGCAAAGTGCTGCAGTCCCTCTTGGAAAGCACTTTTAAAGCACCCGAGATGAGGTGCTATTTTCTTCACAGATCTTTGGCTGCTCTACGCTAGCACCTTGCATAGCGAATGCCTCATTGTCAAGCTACTTAGGCATCCTTTAGTTACAATTCCAGAAGACTCTCACTATTGACCTAGGAGTCAGCGTTTGAAACCATGACAAATCCATGTGGTAGCACAGCAAAGAAGAAAGTGCGAGGTCATGAGAGCTAGCGTGGGAGTGACTGGGTCTGTGTAAATCCAGTGTGCAGAAATGGAGCAGAGTTTACTGCACTAAATCATTCCCCACTATAATTTTTAAAGAAGCAGCTGATTCTTCATGTCATAAATAAGTAAGCAGCAGACCTTGGGGTGGTGCTTATGCTCGGAGTCTGGAAGAAACACAAATCCAAAATTATTTAAAGAACTTACGTTAACTAAATTTCCCAATAAGTCTATGGAGAAATACCTATTTTTCCACATCTATTTTAAGAAAGCATTCTCTCTTTCACCTGTAACTTCAAGGAGAAAAAAAACAAGAATGTCTGGCGGGCAGTAGATTTAAGAGACAAGGTTAGTGGCCATGACATCATGGCTGCATGAACAGTCCATAAGTAAGTACATAAAACAGAGGAAGAGGGGCTCAGCTCAGGGTTTCATGACATCGTAGATTAGCCACACATTTATCTTTCCTCCCTGTCTTCAACTCTTCTAAAATGAAAGTAAAGGAGTAAGAAGGACATTAACTTAGCAGAGCACAGGGCCGGGGTCAACGGATGTTGAAATAGTTTCAAAAGCTTTGTAGGGGTCGGGGCAGAGCTGTGGTCCTTACAGAACAAGTGCAGGGATTAATGAGTTATCATCCAATTTGCCCCATGGACTTCCTTGAAATTCTGCCTCCGAGTGTCCAGGCTACCAAGCAGGGTAGAGGATGAGGCTGACGCTGTAACTGTAGGCTCCTCTCCTCAACTGCAGTGTCTGTGGAAACAGTCCTTTTCTGCTTTCATGAGAAGAATGTTTACTTTGTTTATGCTGCTTTGCAGAGGAGGTTTTCTCAAGTATCTTATAATCCCAGTCCCTCAATTCTTAAGAGAACTTGCTGATAAAGCGAAAATGTTTGCTCTGTAAATTGGTGGGGCTCGTTGACTGATTGGTTTAGCATGACCATGAACTCTGGTGCTGCCACAGCTGTTAGAATTGTGAAGACTTTGTGGTGGAGCTTTTTAATTTGTTTAGCTAATCTCCCCATGGAGAGAGAACACGTAGATTTTTCTACTCCGCCTTCTCTTTTAGGGCCCTTCCTCCCCCATTCCACCCTCTGCAATAGCTTGGAATCTCTATGATTCCACTTTATTTTTAGGTAGTTAACCATTCTCTCAAGAAAGAGGTGTGAGTGTGTGTATGTGAATGAGTATGTGAGTGTGTGTGTCTAAGTGTGTGTATGTGAGTGTGTGTGTGTGTGTTATTAGAAACATCCTTTCTGTGTGGTCCTCAAAGTCCATCCACCTAAAACTTCACAGGGTCCTTTATAAAGCCACTTCATTAACCTGAAGAAATTCTCTGAGACCGAGGCATTATTGTTTTATGTTTGGTTTTATAGGCGTATGCAGTGCCCACAGTTTCAGTGTTGTTTATGAATAACTAATAATTATAGGTGCTTTAGGGAGTCTGGGATTTTGTAAGCAATAAACGTGCTTTTGGTTTGCATATCCTTTCTGATGAATGCATGGCCTATGACACTCATTCATTTCATCCTGATTTAATTGTGAAACATTTTAGCCTTAATTGTAACTGTAAATTTTTATGCCACTCGGATTCTTTCCTCGTACCGCCTTGCCCACTTAAGGCATAATGTCATTTGTCCTTCTGTCCCTCTAAATATCAAGTCTCAGAAAGGCCTTCCATGATATAAATTACAGCTTCCATCAGTGATGCCGGTGGGGTTATTACCCCAGATGAACGTGATGCTGAACTGTAAGTGTGTCGGACATTAAAAAGGAGACACAAAGCTGCACAAGCTCTGGTTTGCAGCCATAATGGCGGGTCAGGGAGCCGAGTCTTGGGAATATTTTGCTTGGGAATGGTTCTGTCATACACAAACCTCACCATCCATTAGATCCTAAATGTCTGCAAGCGCTGGTTCCATCGATAATCATACATAGAACACCTGCTGCTTTGCATCCAGAGTGTGAGACGATGGGGCTGATGCCTGCAGGGATGCTGATGAAAGGGTACCAAATACAACCAAAACTAGACGGTGACCATGTACAACAGGGGGACATGATGGGTCTGATGCTTGCAGGGATGCTGATGAAAGGGTAGCAAATACAACCAAGAATAGACGGTGACCATGTACGACAGGGGCACACATCCTCCTGGTGAAATAGGTGATCATGTCCCTGTAATGTCTTGTTATAGATCGCAGAGTAATGATTTGGTCTGTCTCTGAACATAAATAAGGGGACACTTATTTGGTGATTCATTGAAGAGGTTATCACAAGAGGTGATATAGGCTTGGTTGTTAAAATTAAAGATGAGTAAATTCCATATACAGAAGAAAAAAAAGGCTGGACACTAAATTTATATGGGCAAAGAAATGACTAGAGAAGCGGCAGTTAGGCGATGTCTGGGGTGGAGGATGCCCGTAGAGCTCAGTATGAGATATCTGGCTGACAGAAGGCTGGTGGTGTGAAATAAGGAGTGCTCATACCCTCCGCTCCCCGCATCTGGGCTGGGGGCTTCCTCATCCCTCTCTACATGTCGGGCTGCTCCGCTGGCCAGTTATGAATTGGCTGGTTCATCCTACTCTGTAATGCATGAGCCGTCTTGCGTGTGCACAAACATCCGTTGATAAAGAAAAGCGAGCCTTCCACCGTCCATAGTCAGAGGAGTCCACACTGCCCTGCCTGGGATGCTCTTACAGAGATCTGCTGACCAAGTGAGAGCAGTTCCAGGGTTAAGGAATAAGTAATGGCTCTCTGTTTCAGGCTCGGGTGCGCTGAAATCGGAGTGCATTGAAAACAAAGAAAAATCGACCCTGGCTCTGAAAATGATCTCAGAGCTGTCCTGACCTAAGCCACAGCACTGAGTTCTATCACAGAAAGAACATGGAGGGGTTCAAGGGTGCTCTTCAGGCTGAGAAGGCCTGGGTTCTCATCCAGGCTGAGGTATTAAATTGCTGTTAGGTCTCCAGGCAAGTACCCTGGGCCTTTTCTCTTCCTCATTGTACCGAGGTCTTTTGGACACAAGTTAAGAAATGCTTGTCAGAGATGGAGGGATGATGGTACAGTGGTAACAGCACTCCCGAAGAACCTGACTTTGATTCCCAGCACACACACAGAGGCTCCTAGCGCCGTGGGATCTGCACCTTTTTTCTGGCCTCCTCAGGCAATAGGCAACAATGTGGTAACATAATCATACACGTAGTCAAATATCCATACATATAAAATATAATTTAAAAAATATTAAGAAAATTATTGTGAGCTTCCTATGGGGAAAGGACAATAAATTATTGCTTCTGCCATCATTACTTATTAAATATTAAGTATTAAAATATCACCACTGCGACTTTTCTGATAATTTAACTCATACTGGACTACATTTCACCCCTTTATTCTCTGTAGAGAAAGGGATGTCATGTGAAGTTTGAACTAAACAAGATTCAGTAGCACATTTTTAATGTGCTAAAATATTTTCAAATGATTTCCAGAGTCATTTGCATATAAACAATTTGTCAGCTAATTATGGATGTTATTCAGTTATTAAAATAGTCCCTAAAGGAAATATGCTTGACAGCTTTTAGTAGTTACATTTTGTTATTTTCTTTAAAAAATAATTGATAGATAATGTATAAAAATGTTTCAATTTAGACTTTTTAACCAGCTGTCTCCACTTTGTGTACTACTTTTCTCAAATATTCTGAATTGGTGAGTCTTCAGTGGATTAGTTATGGAACCCTTTTATTTACTTTTTCATATATGTATCTGTGTGATGTACATGTGTCTGTGTAAGCATATTTTCATGTGTGTGAGCATGCATGGGTGTGAAGATTTTCACTCGAATACATGTGTGCACTTGCGTGTGCAATCTGAAGTTGATGACAGCAGCCTTCCCCAATGCCTCTCCATTTTATTCTTTGTTGAGGCAGAGTCTTGCAGTCAAACCCAGAGCTCATGGATATGGCTGTTCTTGTTAGGCCACACCTTCCGGGGAGTTCCTTCTTCCTGCCTTTTAAGGTTGGCATCGCAGGTCAAACCGCCGCTCTCCCAGAATCTACTCAGGTTCTAGAGATCCACATGCTGTCCTTTTGCTTGATCACCAATCTCCAAAACCACCGAAAAATCCCCCAGCCTCAGGTTAGCCATTTCTTGAAGCACTCCTATTTCTGAAGTCTGAGAGGTTTTGTTGGTGTTTGAAAGACAGATGTAGAACTGTAAAACACACTAAAGGCCTGATTTTACCTTCAAGAGGCCCAGTGCTTCGTCCACTGGGTGCACAGTGTTTATAACGTTCCCATTCCAAATGCAAGGATCAAGAGTAGTGGTGATAATATCGTGTGTGTGTGTGTGTGTGTGTGTGTGTGTCGCACGCGCGTGACAGAGAGAGAGACTTTATAGGATTTGACTTTGCATTCATATTTAATTTGATTGTCTCATTCATGGATGAAATTATGTTCAGAGTCTCAGTGGGGACTCACTCTGAGTATATCACTTGAGGACAAGGTGCAAATGAAAGACCCCTGCCTTACATAGGCATCCTGAGTTCAAATCCCACTTCAGCCAGCGCATCAGCTCTCCCACCTCACTAGCGCCCTTAAAGCCGTAGGCGAGAATCGCAGAGTCACTCTCCGGGTCCTCCCACCCGCCCAGTCTTTCCCAGTCCGTGCTTACCGGTTTCTCACATCCCCTTAGCAAAATTTCTTTTTAAATATGAAAAGTTTCTTAAAGTTGCAGATTATCTTGTTTAGCCTTTTGCTGTGGCTTACATTTTTTTTTTTTTGTGCTATAAGCTGGGCCCCGAGTGTGTTAGTGGAATGGTGGGAACAGTAAGATGTGGGGGCCTAGCTGAAGCTGATTAGGCTTCTGGGGCTCTAGCTTCTGGAAAGACTAATGCTGGCCTTTATGTTAGAGGAGCTCTCGGGAGGTGGGGTTGTTGCAATGCCCTGTCCTGGGGCTCTCTGCTGTTCCCAGTACAGTGATGCGACCTCTGCTCGCTGGCGTCCTGTCTATTTCTTTGGGGCCAGTGACTCTCTCCAAACTGAGGAGAGCCAGCCATTTGCTCTTTGTTCTGTAGATCGACGAGGCAATTTATCTTCTATTTCTGTACTTTCAAAACAGTGACATGAAGCATACAAATATCATTGCTTTAAAGATGACAGAAATGAACATTAAGCAATACCAAAAACTGTACCAACAGAAGAAATCATCGGGGCAAGAAGTTGATTCTTCTACATCAGTAACTGTAGTGCTGTTGTTGTTTTTACTAAACAAAGATGCCACAGCTGTAGCCTTTTGTGTGTGTACAGTTGGAGAGTTAGGTGACCTTGAGTGAATCCTGGTTGGGTGTTCCCTTGAAATTCCTTTCAGTGTCCATGTGATGGTATGAGTCATGTACCATTAATAACTTTCATGATGGAAAATAACAACTGCCTTGGACAATCAAGGGCTGCTATCTCATATTCAAACTGATCATTTTCTCTGTTCAGTGAATCTTTTCATTGACATGAATTCATATCATCCCTTATGATCTAACATAAGAAACTCTTGTTGTCTCCCAGATCCCTAATTTTTTAATGCCTGTGAAATGCCCTTTAGATACTGGAATATTTTGTCTTATGGAGCTATTATTTATGAAGAATTTTTATATAAATATGTATAAATGTTCATGAAGAAAGTAAGCCATACCTTGCATTTGGTTTCACATAGCGTTTTCTTTTTTGTTTGTTTGTTTTTGTTTTGTTTTTCGAGACAGGGTTTCTCTGTGGTTTTGGAGCCTGTCCTGGAACTAGCTCTTGTAGACCAGGCTGGTCTCGAACTCACAGAGATCTGCCTGCCTCTGCCTCCCGAGTGCTGGGATTAAAGGCGTGCGCCACCACCGCCTGGCTCACATAGCGTTTTCTAAAGGATTTGCCCACCGTGTTTTCACTCCGTCTTCCATAACCCACTCCAGATGAAGTAGCTAAGTCATGCATGTTCACTACTTTATTCAATACTTTGATTTTTTTCGAAATGATTGCACCTTCTGGGTGAGTTCTCGGTAGTGAGCCCATTTAAAATATTTTATGCCTCATGACTCAGACAACACATCAAGAGGAACTGATCTAGGAGAACAGATTTCTTGCTGATCCCCACAGTAAATGGCTTTCTCATTAATTTTTTAGTCTTTACTTTGAAATTTTAAAGATTACAGGTGATTGTTTTATAGAAAAGTTCCTTTTTCCACTCTCTTCAGATCTGATTCATTACTAAATACTGTGATGAAAATAATTATTGCATAATAGTTTAAATAGTTTGAATAGCTGTTCATATCCTTAACTCCTTTTTAAAGAATTTGTACACCTCAGTTATTCTCTTATGTTATAATACATAATCTCCTACACATTGCCTTGTCTCTTCATTTCAAGCTTATTTTACATTCGAGTCATCTCTTTCTATAATGCTAGAAACCTGGAAATATATGTTTTTAACAGTCTTATAAGAATTAAAAGCAGAATGAATGAAATTTTGGGTTTTTATTGGTCATAGAATCAAATTTATCTACGGCATAAAGTTGGATGGTACGGTTTAATAAAAAGACTTTATCAACCATCTTTAATGGACTCTTTAAAAAGGTCTTGCTTGGTCTCTGTTTCTTCCAGGCATTTTTTGATTAGTTGATTTCAGGAAAAAAATTACTAATCATAAAAGTAGCAAATGTGAAAAGTAGAGTTTTCAGGCATACTTCACTTCATTCAGAAACTACTTTTTGAGTGAGTTTGGCTTGCCTAGAGATGTTAGAAGAAGGACCAAGGAGACTTCTGTACTCAGAGACCTGAGGAAGGGGGTGCATATACATCTAACGCCACCTACAGATGCTATCTGTGTAGTGTTTGAGAGACTGACTCAAAAGAGCCAATATCTGGACGGAGGAAGAGACAATGCAGCTGGTAAGGAAGGCTGAGCTGGGGATAGCAGAGGCCAAAATGAGATAGTTGGATTGCAGGCATGATTATTGGGAATGAAGTGGAGAGTGGGGAGGAGCCTGTGAAGCTGCTGAATGCCACTGATTGTGGTCACAACTGGGATGGCATCCAAGTCACTGCACTTCTATGCTCTGTCCCAAGAAAAAAAGTTTCTCTCTGTCCCCAACTGTTCCAGCCAGGAGGAAATGCATACTGATTCATTTGCCATCTTTAGGTTTCAAATGTCATCTGTTGTTCAGATTGTAAAGAAAATGCTCTGAATGGTTAAGTGTTGCCTGCTGTGGGACAACGGTCTGTACCCTGTCACTTGTACTTTAAATAAATGCTGATTGGCCAGTAGCCAGGCAGGAAGTATAGGTGGGGCAAGGAGGACAGGGGGATGCTGGGAAGAGGAAAGCTCCGCCTGCAATTGTCATCCAGACACACAGGAAGCAAGATGTGACTACCTCACCAAAAAAAGGTACCAAGCTATGTGGCTAACACAGATAAGAATTATGGGCTAATATAAGTTATAAGAATTAATAAGAAGCCTGAGATAATAGGCCAAGCAGTTTATCATTAATGTATACCTCTGTGTGTTTCTTTGGGGCTGAACAACTATGGAACTGGGTGGGACAGAAACCTCGGTCAACAAATGATACCAACATGGACAACTAAATCCACTTAAAACATGAGAGAGTTTTAAAAAACAATTTCTAGACACAAAAGAACTGAGTTAAGCCTGTGGCTCCTTTGAGAGGAAAAAAAATCCCATGCGGTTTTGAATCAGCATCTTTCTGAACCTTGCTGCTAGCATGAACTGTGGCTCTTTCAGGAAAGTGAGCACTTGAATGGAGTTTGTGAGCAGCAGCTGCAAACTTGATGGCAGCATGGGCCAACTGGTTACCAGAACTGAGGTGATGAGCTGGGTCCCACCCAGCAATCTCAGAGGCAGTGAACAGACATCTGTGATGTTGGCCTGGGTGGAGCAAGCAGGTAGAAGCCTGTTAGCCATAGCAATGCTGCAGTTTAGGATTTTAAGAAGCACTTCACATTTTAAGAATCTGTCCTGGTCAGAAAAGGACTACAGATGTCCTCTAAATAGTTTACAGTGCCTTTAAAAATATTTGTAGGCTTGGGAGAAAAAAGAAAAAAGGATAAAGTCATTAAAATAAAAAAGAAAGAGAGTAGTTGGATGTGGTGGCACATACCTTTAAAGCCAGCACTTGAGAGACAGAGGCAGGCAGATCTCTGTGAGTTCAAGGACAACGTAGTCCACAAAGTGAGTTTCAGGACAGCCAGCCAAAGACACCCCGAGAAACCCTGTATCAAAAAGCCAAAAATAAAAAATAAAAATAAAAGAAATAGAGTTTAAATTAAAGCCATGTAAAGATGGAAAATTCCCAGAGAGTCTGGATACTGTATGTTACTGTGTTGTCTTTGAATTTTATGGCTGCTGAGGAAGGAAAAACAGCTGCTAAAAGACATTTGATTATAAATGCTGATGGATTAATTCAACATATGTATTTTGAAAATGCCTTGATTTCATAATTTAAGTCAAAAGGTATGTTACTTTGGTTTTGATTTTGTTTTCACAGGAAAAGATCTTTTAAAAAGATGCCCAGTGGTCTGGACTCAGTAGTTTATAATTACATACAAGTAGAAGTAAATTTCAGAGATTCAAGTCTGAGAGAAATCTGATGTTTACAGGGAATAAAAGAGTAGGTGTCTTGGTGACCATGCAAGAAATTAGCTAGAATCAGTTAAAAGTCAAAACTATGGAAACAAGGATTGCCTTCTTAAAGAGAAAATTTTTTAAAAAGTGACAGTTTACAAATGTTAATTTTACATATGAAAATGTAATTGGAGAAGAAATATATATGAGGATTTTGCACGTAGGTTCCAGGTTAATGGAATTCAAAACTAGGAAAATGCACACATTATATCATAATATATTATATATAAAATACAAAATATGCATTAAAATAAGACAATATAACACACATGTATTTATATGTATATGTGTATGAGTCACCATAAGGATTTTCAAACCTAATTTGAGACAATTAAATAATGAAAAGAAAGCATAAATATTGAAATAAATTAATTACTTTAGCAAATCACTTATCCCAAAATCATGAAAAGTATATATGTATACATAACCTTCTTACACACATAGAAACCACTTATGCAGATCCTTTTGTTTCTTAACTTGGGAAATATAACAGGTTGGCTCATTTTCTAAATATGTACCACTCTCTGTTTTGCATATGTACATATTCATCCATTCATGAATGCAGAGTGTTGCCAAATTTTGTAGATAAAAATATAGGAAGTTTAGTTAAATTTGAACTTCTGAAAAACAATGGATAATTTTTTTGTATAAGTGTATCCCAAATGTTGCTCAGGACATATTTGGGTCAAAAATATACTTGCTTAATCTGAAATCCAAACCTGATTGGGCTGATATGTTCTATTTGGCAATTTTGAAAGGATGGTATGTTCAGGTACCCTGTCTCTTTGGAACTACTGCTACCAGCCTCTGTCCATCTCATGTCTATTTTTGCCTCTATAAGACATTCTGTGTCAGTAAGGACAGTGATAAGAACAGAATCCTTGCTTCAAACTTTCTAGCAGATAAGGTTTGTCCTGAGAATAAATTTCTGACCCCTTATTCTGACCTGTGATGACCTGATTCATGTCTTTTGCCAAACCCTGCCATGCATGATCTTTTGTTCTTCATGCTGGCCTCATTCAGGCTATTTTATTTACTCTCCTCAACTTTCTCCATCCAGCCAGTTCATACCTGAAGACTTTCAGATTAGTTTATATGAGTCTTGATGACTCCAGGGGGGACGTCCTTGAAGCAGCTACCCTTCATTGCCCTGGAATGTCTTCTTGGCCCCACCAATGCTTTGGGTTGAATAATGCTTCACGTGAAAGGGATGTTCTGTGTATTACAATGCTGGTCCCAGCTGTGCCAGTTAGAAATGTTCTAGACATGACAAATTGTAATGGCAAAGGGATAAAGCTATCCTCGGGAATCACCGAAAGCGTCAGTCTCCTTCTACATGATGTCCACCACGTCGCTCTGCTGATTTGACGTGCAGTTCCTATGACTATCTGTGGTTATCCTGTTCGCATTTTCAACCTGCCTCTTGGCTCTTTCACTCTCAGTAGAAGAGACACTTCCGATGCGTGAAAGTCACTTGCTTTATTCACTCCCGCTCTATCCTTGTTTCCTAGAATTATGCCGGGCACATCTAGGTGCTCAGTAAACAGTTACTGACTACATGAAACAAATTAAGAGCCTTTATTGAAATTACCTAGCTGGACAATGAGAGTCAAGGTGAAATAACAAGAAACAGGAAGTGACCCCTTGTTTTCATAATCACATAGAGGAGACTGGTCATGGACTCCAGGAGACAAGATATAGCAATTATAACATCAAAAGGCTACTATCATTTTGTTGAAGGTTCAGGGGAACAGAGATGCTGGTTGTAGAGTTCAGTCTCATAGAGCTCATTCTGCCTCACTTGGAACAGCACTGTCTAGGTTACCTACAGGGATTAGAATAATCTTTGGGTACAAACCACACAGAGTATTGAGGGAGTTTCATAAATGAAATTAGGGTGCCGCTAGCACAGGAAGTGGGTATGATATTTAGGAGAATCAGCGTATGTGTATCTATACATCTTCTACACTGGGGTCACTGGGTCAGTGGGAAGCTACCAAAGACTTTATTTGAATGGATGTTGAAGAATGGTCTAGAAGAAATGTGACTGGCATGCATTAATTGGATTGCAAATTGTTAACTAAGGTGTAAAATAATTCTTGCTATTAATCACAGCCTGATTTCAGGATTATATATAAACCAAATATGAAGGACATTTCATGATGTCTGTTTATTTTCTAAGATTGTAATTGATTAAATCATGACCTGCCGACTAAGAAACTCATAAACCCTAATGGTAGCGCTCTACACACTTTTATAAGCAGCAGTTCATGAATGAATCACGTAGAAAACTGGAGCCACTTTGTTCTCGTCATTGTCCTCGTCTTCCTCTGAAGCAAGCTCTGTGCTGATTTCCAGCCTCACAGAGTGCATTAACCAGCCTTTGAATTCGATGACACTGCAATTCTGTAGCATCTTCCCCCTGTTCTCCTCCTGCCTGGCTTCACGCTTGCAGCGATCACAGGTTGCTGTCACAGTGGATCATTCATGGCATAATACAATGTATGCATTGACTCGATCTAGGTTGCTTCCTGCTTTGACTTTTGGCAAGCACCGCTTCTATGAATAGATGCATCCCTGTTGTTTGTAGGCATAGGTATAGTCTTAGAAGTCAAGGAAGCTGCTACATGTATATTGAGGTATAATGTATACTTCAAAAATAGTTTCCTAGTGTTTGATTCTGTTTTCACAGATGAGCATTCTGATTGCACTACACCAATGGAGACATTCTTAAAATGTGTTAAGTTGTAGAGTTAAGGTCTCGTGTAAAGAAAATTGTTGCCTTAAGGGAAATGCCAGCTAGTCTAATAATTTTATGAATGCTCGGTATACTTGAGACGTTATAACAAAGCTGATTGCTTCCTTTTGTGCAACTTTACCCCTGTGTCTACTTAAGCCTACCTCAGACCAGATAATAATGGCAAAGATCTACTGAGTCTAGAAAATTGAAGCTGTCACTGGCTTACTGGGACTGTGGGAGTGATGAGTGCATGATGCTCCTTTAAGTAAATCATAAAAAATCATTGCTGCTTTACTCAAGAAGTTTACAAGGTCACATGAATGCTTGCTTACTGTGCATATGGTAAGAACTGTGCATTTCAAGTTAAATATAGGAGCAGTTCTTTACAGTTCTGGCTGTAAAGAAGTAGCTTAAGAAATCAAGAGAACTATAAATGGCCATCTGCTCTATTCTCCATTTTTTATTTGCTGAATTAGCCCAGTGCAATATTTTAATGAATACTGGGTTGGTATTCCATCTGCTCATTAATTTTTTTGCACTATACAATAATCCATCATTTTTACTGAGTGGAAACAATTTGCTACTTTGTAAAAATATTTTTTGAAAATAGAGACAGTGGGTGTGATTCAACTTTCCATTCATTTTAAGTGTGTTTTGGTGGTAGAGGTGCTGAGAGTGCCTTCTGAGTCAGGAAATGACTTTCGTCGAGGGCAATGACACATATTGGGGATGTCTATGTCTAGTCTGTAAGCAGTGTGTTCTGGCTTCTTTAGAGACAAGGATAGTTATATGGCCAAAGGTTGCACAAGTGCTCGTGGCCTCAATGATAGTACACTGTCAGAAAAAAAAGTGTAAGGAGGTATCTTTATAACACAGTGTATCTTTATAAATAATATAAAATGCTTGTCACTAATGAACCGAGCTCATAGTATTTCAACTCTGGACTCAATCCTCTGAATCTAGGGCCAACATGAAAGAGAGAGAGAGAGAGAGAGAGAGAGAGAGAGAGAGAGAGAGAGAGAGAGAGAGAGAACAAGAACACATGTATGCACACACGTGAGAGAATGCACCCATACACCTGCACACATTTAAATTAAAATTTTACCCAAGTATATTTTCACTTGGTGTTTTATCACCCCTGTCTTTATTTCTCCTATACCGAGATGGAACATTATATGTTTTCAGGCTATTTAAGTTTGTGTGTCTGGGAGCAGATGTCGGTTTAATGGTGTTTTTAAGACCTGCTGTGCCACTTCCATAAGTAGATTTCCTGAAACAGGGTTTGACCAGAGGGTTGAAACTGACATTTGGAAATCTGATGGCTTCAGTGAGAGGTGCACAAAGGGAAGGGTCTCCAAAATAGTCCAATATTGACAGATTTAAAGATTTCTATATAATTTACAGAATATTTTCTCTCTGGGAGGTTTTCCAGCTCAGTCAGTCTTAAATATTTTATCAACAGATTTTTTTTTAAGCCTCTACTCTACTTCTCTTCGGCCTCAGGGTGTTCTTACCTATCAGTTGAGACTTATCATTCCCCATAAAGATTAGGGCTATTCTGTGAAGAAAGAATGGTAGATAATTAGTAACAAATTTTATATGGATTAGAGGAGGCTAAATACATTGATATTATTTTGAAAGAATAATTACATTAAAAAATTATGCCCTAATTTACTAATAATGATGTGCAAAGCATGTGAACAACCACAGAGATCCAAAGGTTAAACCCATCACGTTTTATTTATAGCTTTGCCTGAGCAGATGGACTGAAGCCAGAGCAGTTGATTCCTTGGGATTTGTCTATGACATATTTTATACTGATATTTTCTTAAGCCTCTTGGTCCCTATATATTGCTCATATGTTCTATTTTCCATTTCCCCCATATTATTAACCAGAATGTCTAATGAAATCAAGAATGATTTCATTCCCCTGTGTACAGTAAATGATATATGTGTTTTGAGAGAAGAATATAGATCAATTTAAAGACCAAGAGAAACCAGAACTCCCAAACAAACCCACAAGCCAGAACCCCCAAACAAACCCACAAGCCACAATCCCACAAACAAACCCACAAGCCAGAATAGCCCCCACAAACACACAATCCACAACCCCCTACACAAACACACAAACCATAATTCCCCAACCAACAAACCAGAACTCTCCCAACACATGCACAAACACACACATGCACACATGCCCACACACACACCACACACAACTCCCCAAACAAAAACCCACATAAATCAGAACATCCCAAGTAAACATACATACAAACAAAACCAACTCAGATCAATTAAATGAGCCATATACTTAAAGCTTCCAGTTTTGATGACTATAAATATAAAAAGCATGGGCACCAAATGCCGAAGGAAGCACCTCCTTTCTGGTTTCATCTTGGAGAATTTTTTATACTATTGCAAAGTTTTGGTTTTGCAACAGATCAAGACTGCTCTTAGGATCTGACATTCAGAGAGATGGCACTATGACATCCTGCCAATACCCATGAGAATTTGACAAGCTGTTATAACTGGGTCATCCATTTGAAAGACATCTTATGAAGAGGGCTGTGTCAATTAAACCATCAGCAAGGCTAACACAGTATCCCAGCGTGTGCCAGTTGGTCTCTCCACACATCCTTTATAAACCCTGATGACCCCAGCAAGATTGTCTTCAAGTATGAAGAAAGCAATATAACATGAAAAAAATCATCATTATGTCCTATAAAAATCTGCCTATGGAATTATAGATGGAACATACAATGTTTTAAAATTTCTCAGAAAAAAATTGAGTGATGGGCAATGATGCTCAAGATCAAGATGGCTAATGATTAAATGTAAAAGAAAGCATACAGTAGGGGTCACTTCCCTGTGTGGTTCTTGTCTTCTCATGGCAGAATTCTTCTAGGTACATGGAATAAACTGAGAAAATAGATAGTAACAACATAGGGGCTAGCGGACATTCTCCTGTGGGCTGGCCTTGGTGTGAATCTTAGCTCTCATATGCAAAGGCCTCTGTAGTTTGGGGGAAATTGTTTACGCTCCTCCTATTTCCATTTATACATCTGGGTACAAAATTAGCTACCTTTTTATGTTATTCTGAAAATTAAACATTTTGTGTCTAAAACATTCAGTTCTTTGCCTATCAGAGTTTGTTCTAAAATAAAAGAATCCAGTAACTGTTTCATATACTAATTCTATGCCAAGTTAGAATTATTTATCTCGTAAGCAAAAATGTGGAGTGAGGCCTAGGTATAAATATAAAACATGCCAGGGAGTTTCTTAGGACATTGCTGATTCCACCGCTCCAAATGTGATTTGGCTTAACCAACACCCAGAAGTGTTTGAGAATGGCTGTTATTCTTCCTTGCGATCAATCTATTGATAGACAATGTTTAAATTATTATTGGTATTTCCTTTGTTCCTGTGTGTTAATTGGATAGTCTGATGTTCAGAAAACACAAATTATGCCTGTGTGTTAAAACCCATTAGAGAATAAATTATATTTGTCAAATCATAAGAAATTTGATTTTGAAACATGTTCTAATAAAAGGATTGTGTTGATTATCGTGTTAATGAGAACACCTTCTTGGCTATTGAATGCTATACACAATCAATGTTTCACTTCCTCATGTCTCAGAGCACATAATTTGTAGTTCTCTGAAATGGAAGAGACAGACAGTACCAAATCTTTGTTTTATAGCTTATTCCCCAGAGAAGCTTATAGCTGTGCTGGAAAAGAATGGAAAAAAAAAAGAATAACTTAAGACATATTGTCTGAACTGTACACTGGAATCACATAGAAATTTTTTAAGCTCATCAAGTAAAGCTCAGGGGCATTACCTGTATGATCAGTGACAGAAATATACCAGGCTTACCGTCAAGTAAAAATTGGAGACATGCCAATTCCACTTTTTATTATTACTTTTACCTACCTGCCTTTCTGTTTTGTTTTTAACCTTTTCTTTTCTCTTCCTCTCCAACTTACCTACCAACATTTTGTAAATGACGAGAATATATGCATATATACACACTGGTTTGTGCTCGGTGCTTAGATGCTATCCTCAGTCTCCTCATTCCAATGTTTATTAACCTAATTGTTAATTTGACACACACAGCCTATATTTGTGTGTGAAGGGAGCTTGAACCAGGCTGGGCATATCTGTGAGGGACTGTTATAATTAAATACCTCGGTGTGGAAAGATATAGACCACTATAGCAGGCCTCAGGCCCTAGGTAGGTGAGCCTGATTTGTGCGAGACTGGAAGGTGGAGCCGAGCCCGAGCTAGCATACAATTGAGAGGCCCACGCCCATTCTCTCACTACCGGATATAATCAGCTGCTTTGAATTCTTGATGTCCTTAAAGTAATGGGCTGTGGTCTGGAACTGTGAGCTGAAATAGGCCCTTTGCTCTCCAAAGTTGCTTGCTTTTCTGATGCTTTATCACAACACTAAAAGGGAAACCATTTCTTTGACTATTCCTACTCCATGCCAGCTCCCATCTATAATCCCACACCCGTGTCAGTTCTTTTCCTAGAGTGCTTTTTCAAAAGGTGTCCAGACATTTGCTTGGTCCTCTGTTCCAAAGCCACCTGTCATCTAGGCCTCCTTGTCAAAGGAGCGGCTACCTCTTCTTTCTGTCCCCAAACCTCTCTACCCTCTGCCCCCAGTAAGTATGTGTGTACATGTATGGATGTGCTCTTGAGTGCGTGTGTGTGTGTGTGTCTGTGTGAGTGTGTGTGTCTGTGTGTGTGTCTGTGTGTCTGTGTGTGTGTGTGTCTGCGTGTGTGTGTATGTGTGTGTCTGTGTGTGTGTCTGT
>NC_022019.1:31603197-31605403 GCF_000317375.1 Microtus ochrogaster
TGTGTGTGTCTGTGTGTGTGTGTCTGTGTGTATGTGTCTGTGTGTGTGTGTGTCTGTGTGTGTGTCTGTGTGTGTGTCTGTGTGTGTGTCTGTGTGTCTGTGTGTGTGTCTGTGTGTGTGTGTGTGTGTCTGTGTGTCAACTGAGGACAATGTCAACTGCTCCAGTGTTGTTATCAAACCTTGCATTTTTGAGACATGGACTCAACGAACCTGAAACAAACTTGATCAAGCCAGACTGTCGGCAATCTCTTAGACCTACTTGTCTCTGTCTCCCTAGCTCTAAGGTTACAGATGAACACTTCTGTGCTTGTCTTTTATATTGGGTGATGGAGATCTGAATCCATGTCCTCACTCATGTGTTGCAAGTGCCTTAGACATCAAACAATCTTCCCAGCCCTCAGCATCCCTCACATCTCAACATGTATTGACATGCTACTTATTATATTGATATTAATTCGTGACTGCGTCTTTTGGTATAATTCAGATAATTTGAAATTTTATTTATCATGCATATCATTGAGTCTACACGGAGCTGAAGGTCTTTACAATTTTACTGCTTACAATATTTGTAACTACCCTTATGTTGGTAGAGACTACTTGCTTCCCAGATGCTCAGGCCCAAAACAATCACACAGAAACTATATTAATTACAACACTACTTGGCCAATAGCTTAAGTATATTTCTAGCTAACTCTTACATCTTAAATTAACTTATTTCTATTATTCTATATTTTACCATGAGGTTTGTGGTTTACTGGTAAGGGTCCATCCACATCTGTCTCCTTTGGCGGCTACACGGCATCTCTTTGACTCTGCCTACTCTCTCTATATATAACTCTTCCAGCCTGTCTATATTCTGCCACGCTATAGGGTGAAGCAGCTTCTTTTATTAACCAATGGTAGTAAAACATATTCACAGCATACAGAAGGGAATCCCACATCACCCTCTTGATACAGAGATTATTCTCACAAATGAGAATGTTTCAAGGAGGTTAAATAAAACACTTAGACCTTACAATTGTGGTAGAACTGGACCAGAAGCTTGGACAGTATGACTTTTCACTGCCATGAGTATTGACACTTCTGATTACTTCTCTGCATCTAGAATGTGGACCGCCTCTGCATTGTGGTGGTCAAACATTTTTATATAGTGATGTATGGTTATGAGATAATTGCCTCTCTCCTGTGCTCATCAACCAAAGGAATCATAAACAGATCCAAATATAAATTTTTTGTTTTGTTCAATCACTATATACTATTCTCCTTAAGAATTTTGCTGGAGTTCTTTTAAGGAAGTTTTCTGTATTTTCAAATATCTGCCTGCTTCCTTGTCTCCTAAAGCATTACATTGTAAACACAACACTAAATGCTAAAGATTAAATTCTTGACGGCCTCCTTATCGTCATGTACCAAGTGGAGCAAAGTAATCAAAAGAAAGCTTGTCTCTGAAATTTCTTTCTTTTAATTGCATTGTGGGAGACTGTCAATAAAATGATGTTTGGTGAGGAATGTTAGCCAAGTCAAACTGAACAAGCATGGATTTGTCACGCTGGGTGCTAGGCCATGAATAGACACATAAGGTGTTTGTATATCTAAGATGTTCAAGGTCCTTGGAATAGGAGGAAAAGACAAGTGTAAGTTTTATTGCTATAGACAGGAACACAAAGGCCATCTGAGAACAAGGAGGGGGTGATGAGAGGTTTAACAGAGCGAGAGTGTTAGCATGGAAAGAGCCTAGCTATCTAGAGTCATAGCACACACATTGCTGCAGGAGCTCCTTCTGCTCCTTCAGCCAATAGCCTTTAAGATACCAGCCCACTGGGGAGTGGTCTCTTATACTTTAAAAAGCAGCAGGAACCGGGCTCCCTCTCTATTGCTTCCCGCTCCCTTTCCAGAGACTAGACTCTCTGTTTCCTGTTTGCAACGAGAGCACTGTTGTTTGGGATGGTGATCTCTAAGTTTTTCCCTCTCAAATAAATGACCCTTTTTATTATCCCTAATTATTACCTGGTGTGGGATTGTTTGCAGCTTCAACACATGACATCTTAATATTCTGTAGGTAGAGGCAAGAGAATGGCAGTGAGTTTGAGGCTAGGCAGAACAACATTCATAGTTAGTTCAGACCAGACAGAACTATGTAGCAAGGCCCTGTCTCAAAAGCAAATTAGAAAAGAGAGAGAGAGAGAGAGAGAGAGAGAGAGAGAGA